>NC_054708.1:85450440-85751273 GCF_016097555.1 Gigantopelta aegis | reverse complement strand
CACGTCTCCAGTGGGCCAAGTGTAAGTGTATAACACACGTCTCCAGTGGGCCAAGTGTAAGTGAATAACACACGTCTCCAGTGGGCCAAGTGTAAGTGAATAACACACGTCTCCAGTGGGCGAAGTGTTAGTGAATAACACACGTCTCCAGTGGGCGAAGTGTAAGTGTATAACACACGTCTCCAGTGGGCCAAGTGTAAGTGTATAACACACGTCTCCAGTGGGCCAAGTGTAAGTGAATAACACACTTCCAGTGGGCCAAGTGTAAGTGAATAACACACGTCTCCAGTGGGCCAAGTGTAAGTGTATAACACACGTCTCCAGTGGGCCAAGTGTAAGTGAATAACACACGTCTCCAGTGGGCCAAGTGTTAGTGTATAACACACGTCTCCAGTGGGCCAAGTGTAAGTGAATAACACACGTCTCCAGTGGGCCAACTGTAAGTGAATAACACACAATAACACACGTATAAAACACGTCTCCAGTGGGCCAAGTGTAAGTGAATAACACATGTCTCCAGTGGGCCAAGTGTTAGTGAATAACACACGTCTCCAGTGGGCCAAGTGTAAGTGTATAACACACGTCTCCAGTAGGCCAAGTGTAAGTGAATAGCACACGTCTCCAGTGGGCCAAGTGTAAGTGTATAACACACGTCTCCAGTGGGCCAAGTGTAAGTGAATAACACACGTCTCCAGTGGGCCAAGTGTAAGTGAATAACACACGTCTCCAGTGGGCCAAGTGTTAGTGAGTAACACACGTCTCCAGTGGGCCAAGTGTAAGTGTGTAACACACGTCTCCGGTGGGCCAAGTGTAAGTGAGTAACACACGTCTCCGGTGGGCCAAGTGTAAGTGTTTAACACACGTCTCCAGTGGGCCAAGTGTTAGTGTGTAACACACGTCTCCAGTGGGCCAAGTGTAAGTGAGTAACACACGTCTCCAGTGGGCCAAGTGTAAGTGAGTAACACACGTCTCCAGTGGGCCAAGTGTAAGTGTGTAACACACGTCTCCAGTGGGCCAAGTGTGTGAGTAACACACGTCTCCAGTGGGCCAAGTAACACACGTCTCCAGTGGGCCAAGTGTAAGTGTATAACACACGTCTCCAGTGGGCCAAGTGTAAGTGAGTAACACACGTCTCCAGTGGGCCAAGTGTAAGTGAGTAACACACGTCTCCAGTGGGCCAAGTGTAAGTGAGTAACACACGTCTCCAGTGGGCCAAGTGTAAGTGTATAACACACGTCTCCAGTGGGCCAAGTGTAAGTGAATAACACACGTCTCCAGTGGGCCAAGTGTAAGTGAATAACACACGTCTCCAGTGGGCCAAGTGTTAGTGAATAACACACGTCTCCAGTGGGCGAAGTGTAAGTGTATAACACACGTCTCCAGTGGGCCAAGTGTAAGTGTATAACACACGTCTCCAGTGGGCCAAGTGTAAGTGAATAACACACGTCTCCAGTGGGCCAAGTGTAAGTGAATAACACACGTCTCCAGTGGGCCAAGTGTAAGTGTATAACACACGTCTCCAGTGGGCCAAGTGTAAGTGAATAACACACGTCTCCAGTGGGCCAAGTGTTAGTGTATAACACACGTCTCCAGTGGGCCAAGTGTAAGTGAATAACACACGTCTCCAGTGGGCCAAGTGTAAGTGAATAACACACGTCTCCAGTGGGCCAAGTGTTAGTGAATAACACACGTCTCCAGTGGGCCAAGTGTAAGTGTATAACACACGTCTCCAGTGGGCCAAGTGTTAGTGAGTAACACACGTCTCCAGTGGGCCAAGTGTAAGTGTGTAACACACGTCTCCAGTGGGCCAAGTGTAAGTGCCAAGTGTAAGTGTATAACACACGTCTCCAGTGGGCCAAGTGTAAGTGTATAACACACGTCTCCAGTGGGCCAAGTGTAAGTGAATAACACACGTCTCCAGTGGGCCAAGTGTAAGTGAGTAACACACGTCTCCAGTGGGCCAAGTGTAAGTGTGTAACACACGTCTCCGGTGGGCCAAGTGTAAGTGAGTAACACACGTCTCCGGTGGGCCAAGTGTAAGTGTTTAACACACGTCTCCAGTGGGCCAAGTGTTAGTGTGTAACACACGTCTCCAGTGGGCCAAGTGTAAGTGAGTAACACACGTCTCCAGTGGGCCAAGTGTAAGTGAGTAACACACGTCTCCAGTGGGCCAAGTGTAAGTGTGTAACACACGTCTCCAGTGGGCCAAGTGTAAGTGAGTAACACACGTCTCCAGTGGGCCAAGTGTAAGTGTATAACACACGTCTCCAGTGGGCCAAGTGTAAGTGAGTAACACACGTCTCCAGTGGGCCAAGTGTAAGTGAGTAACACACGTCTCCAGTGGGCCAAGTGTAAGTGAGTAACACACGTCTCCAGTGGGCCAAGTGTAAGTGTATAACACACGTCTCCAGTGGGCCAAGTGTAAGTGAATAACACACGTCTCCAGTGGGCCAAGTGTAAGTGAATAACACACGTCTCCAGTGGGCCAAGTGTTAGTGAATAACACACGTCTCCAGTGGGCCAAGTGTAAGTGTATAACACACGTCTCCAGTGGGCCAAGTGTAAGTGTATAACACACGTCTCCAGTGGGCCAAGTGTAAGTGAATAACACACTTCCAGTGGGCCAAGTGTAAGTGAATAACACACGTCTCCAGTGGGCCAAGTGTAAGTGTATAACACACGTCTCCAGTGGGCCAAGTGTAAGTGAATAACACACGTCTCCAGTGGGCCAAGTGTTAGTGTATAACACACGTCTCCAGTGGGCCAAGTGTAAGTGAATAACACACGTCTCCAGTGGGCCAAGTGTAAGTGAATAACACACGTCTCCAGTGGGCCAAGTGTTAGTGAATAACACACGTCTCCAGTGGGCCAAGTGTAAGTGTATAACACACGTCTCCAGTGGGCCAAGTGTTAGTGAGTAACACACGTCTCCAGTGGGCCAAGTGTAAGTGTGTAACACACGTCTCCAGTGGGCCAAGTGTAAGTGAATAACACACGTCTCCAGTGGGCCAAGTGTAAGTGTATAACACACGTCTCCAGTGGGCCAAGTGTAAGTGAATAACACACGTCTCCAGTGGGCCAAGTGTAAGTGAATAACACACGTCTCCAGTGGGCCAAGTGTAAGTGTATAACACACGTCTCCAGTGGGCCAAGTGTAAGTGAATAACACACGTCTCCAGTGGGCCAAGTGTAAGTGAATAACACGCAATAACACACGTATAACACACGTCTCCAGTGAGCCAAGTGTAAGTGTATAACACACGTCTCCAGTGGGCCAAGTGTAAGTGAATAACACACGTCTCCAGTGGGCCAAGTGTAAGTGTATAACACACGTCTCCAGTGGGCCAAGTGTAAGTGTATAACACACGTCTCCAGTGGGCCAAGTGTAAGTGAATAACACACGTCTCCAGTGGGCCAAGTGTTAGTGTATAACACACGTCTCCAGTGGGCCAAGTGTAAGTGAATAACACACGTCTCCAGTGGGCCAAGTGTAAGTGAATAACACACGTCTCCAGTGGGCCAAGTGTAAGTGTATAACACACGTCTCCAGTGGGCCAAGTGTAAGTGTATAACACACGTATAACACACGTCTGCAGTGGGCGAAGTGTAAGTATATAACACACGTCTCCAGTGGGCCAAGTGTAAGTGAATAACACACGTCTCCAGTGGGCCAAGTGTAAGTGTATAACACACGTCTCCAATGGGCCAAGTGTAAGTGAATAACACACGTTTCCAGTGGGCCAAGTGTAAGTGTATAACACACGTCTCCAGTGGGCGAAGTGTAAGTGTATAACACACAATAACACACGTATAACACACGTCTCCAGTGGGCGAAGTGTAAGTGTATAACACACGTCTCCAGTGGGCCAAGTGTAAGTGAATAACACACGTCTCCAGTGGGCCAAGTGTAAGTGTATAACACACGTCTCCAGTGGGCCAAGTGTAAGTGAATAACACACGTCTCCAGTGGGCCAAGTGTTAGTGTATAACACACGTCTCCAGTGGGCCAAGTGTAAGTGAATAACACACGTCTCCAGTGGGCAAGTGTAAGTGAATAACACACGTCTCCAGTGGGCCAAGTGTAAGTGTATAACACACGTCTCCAGTGGGCCAAGTGTAAGTGAATAACACACGTCTCCAGTGGGCCAAGTGTAAGTGAATAACACAGTGGGCCAAGTGTAAGTGTATAACACACGTCTCCAGTGGGCCAAATAAAACCGATTTGATGCATGTGCACGCAATCATTGCAATCGACGTTAACGTCGCTTGGGTGTAAGTTGCGGATCAACGTAAGGACGTCGTGGCTGAACTCCCGCAACCGTTTCCTAACCGTTCGTGAACACACTGGGCGACCACGAGTTGTTACAACTTGACTCGCAGTGTCCGTAGCCGTCTAAAATCGGTTACGGAGGTGTGTGAGACCTAACCTAACCTGGCAGCGTAACACTCGGACGTCCGCTCCTGGGACGGTCAGCTTATCTTCGTGTGTCTCTGAGACGCCCAACTGAAGGAGTTATCGTAGACTCATGTACCCCAAATTGATGGGCGAGGCGACGTTGTGATTGGCCCTACATAATCAGAGCAACAACTTGTAACATTCGCGGCATTTTGCTTTTCAATTGTGTTCAAATAAAATGATATGTACTGTTCCAAACTTCGATTTGGTATGGTGTTCAAGTTCAGAGTGCGTGGCAGTGGTTCGGATGCACCCTTTCTTAACAAATCGATAAAAAGCATGCAGCTTCGCAATGTTCATGGTTGACCCAATTTTAACCAAAGAAATTTTAGATAGTACAATGAGGTACAATGAGGTAGCTATGTGTCAAATGTTACTACATTTGGTATAAGGATAAAAAAGTTATATTACCGAAATTGAACTTGCGTTTGTTTTATACAGGTATATATCTGTGTGTGTGTGTGTGTGTGTGTGTGTGTGTGTGTGTGTGTGTGTGTCCATGTCCATGTGTGTGTGTGTGTCTTATCTCTTTCTCTGTCTCTTCATCTCTCTGTTTCTCCGAGAGAACAGAGAAAACCAATATGCCTGAAAACAGCAGACTTGTTCTCCAAATGTTATCCGTATATGTTTGTAACTTGCTCACTTTGTAAATATTATATTATTATATTACCTCATGTACCATGTATGTGGTCTGAGTGAATAAAGAATTGAATTGAACAATAAAACGAACGACACTTTATTGATTTTGATTTCAGTGAACAGCAGAAAAAAAAATTGTTTTGTTTAACGTCACCACTAGAGCACAATGATTTATTATTCATCGGCTGTTGGATGTCAAACATTTGGAAATGTTGACATCGTCCTAGAGAGGAAACCCGCTACATTTTTCCATTGGTAGCAAGGCATATCTTATATGCAAAATCTCATACGGGATAGCCACGGCCTTTGATGTACCAGTCGTGGTGCACTGGCTGGAGCGAGAACGGGGGTCGACCCCAGTCCGACTGCGCATCAAGTGAGCGCTTTACCACTGGGCTATGTCCCGCCCCTTCGATACCAAAAAGTAGATCCGTAAATAAAACCGATTTACTTTTTATACGCCCGTCTTAATTAGCTCTCACAGTGAACCCGGCGCACCGTCTTAATTAGCTCTCACAGTGAAACCGGCGCACCGTCTTAATTAGCTCTCACAGTGAAACCGGCGCACCGTCTTAATTAGCTCTCACAGTGAAACCGGCGCACCGTCTTAATTAGCTCTCACAGTGAACCCGGCGCACCGTCTTAATTAGCTCTCACAGTGAACCCGGCACACCGTCTTAATTAGCTCTCACAGTGAAACCGGCGCACCGTCTTAATTAGCTCTCACAGTGAAACCGGCGCACCGTCTTAATTAGCTCTCACAATCAAACCGGTGCACCGTCTTAATTAGCTCTCACAATCAAACCGGCGCACCGTCTTAATTAGCTCTCACAATCAAACCGGCGCACCGTCTTAATTAGCTCTCACAATAAAACCGGCGCACCGTCTTAATTAGCTCTCACAATGAAACCGGCGCACCGTGTTCAGTGGAGATGGACTACTGTAGGCTGTACCACTAGTGGGGAAGAATATCTCTACCTACGTGAACACTTCATATCATTACTGCTGTCACAGTGCTTCATGAGTGAATGTCATAACAACTAAACACATAGTATTCCACTGAGACCAGTCCTCTACGACTGGTTATTTATTTATTAAACCAGTCGTGGTATAAACTGATCGTAATTTTTTTGGTTTTAATTCTTGTTTATAGGATTTGAAATCATTATTTTGATTTGTATAGATGTACCTCATTCCTATATTGGGCAATTCTGTTATGAAATGTTCAACCACAGACAAAATTAACTTACCAGACCCTCTACTACAACAACTTGAATAAACACGTATACACACTCGGCGACACTGCACACATTTACGTGTACATGTCATATAACTATTACACGTATATAATCATTGTTATCATTATTATTACTATGTGTCTGATCTTACCATTTTATATTCTAATTATGTATGTTGTCCAATGTATACTATGCCATGTTGGATTTGATTTTGATGTTATCGAAAATACTTTTTATGAATTTCAGCCACTGGCATTAATTTCATTCATCACTGTTTAAATAATATATAATATATTTACTAAGTTTATTTTCATCTTTAACCAGTTTACTCCAAAATGACACCATTCGTAACTTTACTTGTATTTCTAAAGGGAACCTTCCAAATTTTCCATATACCATAACATTTGGAGTACTTTTTTTCACCTTCAATATAATTATGGTTACATTAGTAATAAAACAAAATAAAGGTTCATCAAATGTAATTAGTTTTTATTTTAATTCAGCTTTCAGATTGATCCCAACCGACAGAGTGGTTCTACCCGGCAGAGTGCTTCTAAAATATTTGAGAGTTTTAAATGTTTGGAGTGTCTTGTTGGCCGTTTGTCCGGATTTTGTACTTTTGAACTTTTGTATATACATGTATATTTATAGTCTGTGATTTATGTACAACATGTGACACTATAATAAAGTGATGTTTCTATAAAACTGTCGTGTTTCACTGTAACACTGTCGGGGTGGAGGGTGGGACGTAGCTCAGTGATGTTTCTATAAAACTGTCGTGTTTCACTATAACACTATCGGGGTGGAGGGTGGGTGTGATGTAGCTCAGTGATGTTTCTATAAAACTGTCGTGTTTCACTATAACACTATAGGGGTGGAGGGTGGGGTGTAGCTCGGTGATGTTTCTATAAAACTGTCGTGTTTCACTATAACACTATAGGGGTGGAGGGTGGGGTGTAGCTCGGTGATGTTTCTATAAAACTGTCGTGTTTCACTATAACACTATAGGGGTGGAGGGTGGGGTGTAGCTCGGTGATGTTTCTATAAAACTGTCGTGTTTCACTATAACACTATAGGGGTGGAGGGTGGGACGTATCTCAGTGATGTTTCTATAAAACTGTCGTGTTTCACTATAACACTATAGGGGTGGAGGGTGGGGTGTAGCTCGGTGATGTTTCTATAAAACTGTCGTGTTTCACTATAACACTATCGGGGTGGAGGGTGGGACGTAGCTCAGTGATGTTTCTATAAAACTGTCGTGTTTCACTATAACACTATAGGGGAGGAGGGTGGGGTGTAGCTCGGTGATGTTTCTATAAAACTGTCGTGTTTCACTATAACACTATCGGGGTGGAGGGTGGGTGTGATGTAGCTCAGTGATGTTTCTATAAAACTGTCGTGTTTCACTATAACACTATCGGGGAGGAGGGTGGGACGTAGCTCAGTGATGTTTCTATAAAACTGTCGTGTTTCACTATAACACTATAGGGGTGGAGGGTGGGACGTAGCTCAGTGATGTTTCTATAAAACTGTCGTGTTTCACTATAACACTATAGGGGAGGAGGGTGGGGTGTAGCTCGGTGATGTTTCTATAAAACTGTCGTGTTTCACTATAACACTATCGGGGTGGAGGGTGGGTGTCATGTAGCTCAGTGATGTTTCTATAAAACTGTCGTGTTTCACTATAACACTATCGGGGAGGAGGGTGGGACGTAGCTCAGTGATGTTTCTATAAAACTGTCGTGTTTCACTATAACACTATAGGGGTGGAGGGTGGGACGTAGCTCAGTGATGTTTCTATAAAACTGTCGTGTTTCACTATAACACTATAGGGGAGGAGGGTGGGGTGTAGCTCGGTGATGTTTCTATAAAACTGTCGTGTTTCACTATAACACTATAGGGGAGGAGGGTGGGACGTAGCTCAGTGATGTTTCTATAAAACTGTCGTGTTTCACTATAACACTGTCGGGGTGGAGGGTGGGACGTAGCTCAGTGATGTTTCTATAAAACTGTCGTGTTTCACTATAGCACTATCGGGGTGGAGGGTGGGACGTAGCTCAGTGATGTTTCTATAAAACTGTCGTGTTTCACTATAACACTATAGGGGTGGTGGGTGGTACGTAGCTCAGTGATGTTTCTATAAAACTGTCGTGTTTCACTATAACACTATAGGGGTGGAGGGTGGGACGTAGCTCAGTGATGTTTCTATAAAACTGTCGTGTTTCACTATAACACTATAGGGGTGGAGGGTGGGGTGTAGCTCGGTGATGTTTCTATAAAACTGTCGTGTTTCACTATAACACTATAGGGGTGGAGGGTGGGACGTAGCTCAGTGATGTTTCTATAAAACTGTCGTGTTTCACTATAACACTATAGGGGAGGAGGGTGGGGTGTAGCTCGGTGATGTTTCTATAAAACTGTCGTGTTTCACTATAACACTATAGGGGTGGAGGGTGGGGTGTAGCTCGGTGATGTTTCTATAAAACTGTCGTGTTTCACTATAACACTATCGGGGTGGAGGGTGGGTGTGATGTAGCTCAGTGATGTTTCTATAAAACTGTCGTGTTTCACTATAACACTATCGGGGAGGAGGGTGGGACGTAGCTCAGTGATGTTTCTATAAAACTGTCGTGTTTCACTATAACACTATAGGGGTGGAGGGTGGGACGTAGCTCAGTGATGTTTCTATAAAACTGTCGTGTTTCACTATAACACTATCGGGGTGGAGGGTGGGACGAGGCTCAGTGATGTTTCTATAAAACTGTCGTGTTTCACTATAGCACTATCGGGGTGGAGGGTGGGACGTAGCTCAGTGATGTTTCTATAAAACTGTCGTGTTTCACTATAGCACTATCGGGGTGGAGGGTGGGACGTAGCTCAGTGATGTTTCTATAAAACTGTCGTGTTTCACTATAACACTATCGGGGTGGAGGGTGGGACGAGGCTCAGTGATGTTTCTATAAAACTGTCGTGTTTCACTATAGCACTATCGGGGTGGAGGGTGGGACGTAGCTCAGTGATGTTTCTATAAAACTGTCGTGTTTCACTATAACACTATAGGGGTGGAGGGTGGGACGTATCTCAGTGATGTTTCTATAAAACTGTCGTGTTTCACTATAACACTATCGGGGTGGAGGGTGGGGCGTAGCTCGGTGATGTTTCTATAAAACTGTCGTGTTTCACTATAACACTATAGGGGTGGAGGGTGGGACGTATCTCAGTGATGTTTCTATAAAACTGTCGTGTTTCACTATAACACTATCGGGGTGGAGGGTGGGGCGTAGCTCGGTGATGTTTCTATAAAACTGTCGTGTTTCACTATAACACTATAGGGGTGGAGGGTGGGGTGTAGCTCAGTGATGTTTCTATAAAACTGTCGTGTTTCACTATAACACTATAGGGGTGGAGGGTGGGGCGTAGCTCGGTGATGTTTCTATAAAACTGTCGTGTTTCACTATAACACTATCGGGGTGGAGGTTGGGTGTGATGTAGCTCAGTGATGTTTCTATAAAACTGTCGTGTTTCACTATAACACTATCGGGGAGGAAGGTGGGACGTAGCTCAGTGATGTTTCTATAAAACTGTCGTGTTTCACTATAACACTATAGGGGTGGAGGGTGGGACGTAGCTCAGTGATGTTTCTATAAAACTGTCGTGTTTCACTATAACACTATCGGGGTGGAGGGTGGGACGTAGCTCAGTGATGTTTCTATAAAACTGTCGTGTTTCACTATAACACTATCGGGGTGGAGGGTGGGACGTAGCTCAGTGGTGTTTCTATAAAACTGTCGTGTTTCACTATAACACTATCGGGGTGGAGGGTGGGACGTAGCTCAGTGATGTTTCTATAAAACTGTCGTGTTTCACTATAACACTATCGGGGAGGAGGGTGGGACGAGGCTCAGTGATGTTTCTATAAAACTGTCGTGTTTCACTATAACACTATAGGGGTGGAGGGTGGGACGTAGCTCAGTGGTGTTTCTATAAAACTGTCGTGTTTCACTATAGCACTATCGGGGTGGAGGGTGGGACGTAGCTCAGTGATGTTTCTATAAAACTGTCGTGTTTCACTATAACACTATAGGGGTGGAGGGTGGGACGTAGCTCAGTGGTGTTTCTATAAAACTGTCGTGTTTCACTATAGCACTATCGGGGTGGAGGGTGGGACGTAGCTCAGTGATGTTTCTATAAAACTGTCGTGTTTCACTATAACACTATCGGGGTGGAGGGTGGGACGTAGCTCAGTGATGTTTCTATAAAACTGTCGTGTTTCACTATAACACTATCGGGGTGGAGGGTGGGACGAGGCTCAGTGATGTTTCTATAAAACTGTCGTGTTTCACTATAACACTATAGGGGTGGTGGGTGGTACGTAGCTCAGTGATGTTTCTATAAAACTGTCGTGTTTCACTATAACACTATAGGGGTGGAGGGTGGGACGTAGCTCAGTGATGTTTCTATAAAACTGTCGTGTTTCACTATAACACTATCGGGGTGGAGGGTGGGGCGTAGCTCAGTGATGTTTCTATAAAACTGTCGTGTTTCACTATAACACTATCGGGGTGGAGGGTGGGATGTAGCTCAGTGGCAAAGTGCTCGTCTCATGTGCGGTCGGTCTAGGACCGATCCCCGTCGGTGGGCCCATGGGGTTATTTCTCATTCAAAGTAGTGCACCGTGATTGGTATATCAAAGGCCGGTGGTATGTGTTATCCTGTATGTGTGATGGTGCATATAAAAGATTCTTTGCTATTAATGGAAACAAATGAAGCGGGATTCATCTCTAATACTATATGTCAGAATTACGAAATGTTTAACATCCAATAGCCGATGATTAATAAATCAATGTGCTCCAGAGGTGTCGTTAAACAAAACAAACTTCTTTTTAATAACGCTGTCTTTGGTGTTTTTAATACTCGTATATATATATATATATATATATATATATATATATATATATATATATATATATATATATATATACTTTGCCTTCAAAACTTCACAACTGTCCGTGCCCCTCCAATCAGGACAAATGCACACCTGTTATGACCATATCCCAACAATATGAGACATAGTCTGGCCTGTAATTTTGAGCTTCCAAACTTATTAAAATATATTTTTTTATGAAAAATGAGATCCAGTAATATGCTACAAAAGCTGAAATTATCAAAAGTAGTCTTACCTAATTTTGCGTTCGTTACTAAAGGTATAACTGAACGTTAGTCCTCAAGTTTTTACATCTACTGAAGAGCTACCAACTATACTAAACAACAAACGAAACACGTTTAAAGTATTCACTTTGAATCCCATTGGTTTGTGTGTCTGTTAACCAGTATCAACGCCTTGTGAACATCTCAGGCCCATTTTGACAGTCTAGTTAGCTAACTGATTGTATCATGAAATGATATAAAGTATTAAAATATTCCCATTTCTTTTCTTGTTGGGTATACGTGACTTTTGAATTACTAGTATGTACACAGGCTGGATAAAAGTCAAAAGGTTGTTTTGTTTAACGACACCACTAGAGTACATTAATCATCGGCTATTGGATGTCAAACATTTGGTAATTTTCACATATAGTCTTAGAGAGGAAATCCGCTAGTAGCAAGGGATCTGTTATATGCACAGACAGGACAGCATATACTACGGCCTCTGATATACCACTGCCTGCAACGAGAAATAGCCTAATGGGCCCACCGACAGGGATTGATCCTAGACCGACCGCGTATCAAGCGAGCGCTTTACCACTGAGCTAACACCCCCCCCACCCCACCCCACACACACACACACCCCACACCCCTCCCCCCACCCCCACACCCGGCTCGACGAAGAGACGGAGTCGACACACGAGAGGGGTAACTGCTTGCATACTAACAAGGTCTGTACTTTATGTAACACTCGTGCAGTAATGGAAATATTTACGGTTTTGGTAGAATATTCTGTTTGAAAACAAAATAAACTAAACTTACAGGGACTGTCCTCAGTTTTCGGGGATTGTTAAGATAATGTCGACTAACGGAGCTTTTTTAACGACTGTAATTACTTATTACATGTTTTTTGTTTGGTTTTTTGTTTGGTTTTGTGGGTGTTTTTTGTTTGTTTGTTTGTTGTTGTTGGGTTGTTTTTGTTTTTTTTCGGGGGGGGGGGGGGGGGGGACTAAATAAAATATCAGTGGTTGTATATTAAACGTGTTTCTGATCGTTATAGTGTTTACACCAGATTAACTTTAATTTTTATTTCCTAACATATATTGTTTTTGTACGTCCTGAATTATTAGGATATCAAATCCAGTTTGGGCTACTATTAGGACGACGAGAAACGCCTTAAAGGTAGACTAAACTCCCAACAGGAGCCTTATGTGTTGGAAAGATGCATACCCGGACCACCAACACATACTGACACTTTAACAAATGAAAAACGCTTAATTTTAGAGTTAATAAAAAAAAACCCACATGATTATTCCTGCTAACTGGGGGCAGCCATGCATTTTGTTTAGTTTTTTGTGACGTCCGGTGGTATAGCTTGGGGCGAAGTGACGTCAGCTCCGTCCAACTTCTCTATGCACAGTGTAAACAAACGCTCTAATTTACGACAAGGCGCTTCGCTTTCATAAACCTGACTTGTAAAACAACATAAATGACTTGATAGTATAATAAACTATTTAACTAAATATATTTCAATTTGCATCAATATAACGAAATGGAGTTATAGTATTTTTTCTTTTAAAAAATCCAAAGAAAAAAATGCATATTATTAGGCCTATTGGTTGGGTATGTTCGAGCAAAAACGACCACTCACAATACCCAAGTGATAATTTTCTTTTCTTTGGGACTAGGTAATTGGTCAATTTTGTGATATTAGATGGGAAAGTCTACTTAATCAAGGGTTTTACAGAATTACTTGCAGTAATAAAGCAGGACGACTGATAATGTCCATTACGATTTGAGGTTATCTCACAATACCCTGTGTTCTTAATAAAAGAGGCACGTCTTTTTAGTGAGACTAGACACAGTGTCTGGGGACCGTCTAAATATACACCTGTCAATCAGGAACCACAGGTACAGGCCACGGAAAGAAAATACCAATTAACCAAGACTATTATTTTAGTACATGGGCTAATTTATGTACAAAACATAATACAGTTATTGCAACACTTTGACAATGGTGGAAAAATAAACCACATATACACGTTGCTGTGTTACTGGGATGGATATTATTACAGAACATTGCGATGCATCCGCAAAAATCAGGTATATTTTGTTTCTTCATTTCGAAGACTAATTCCTGATGTGACACGTTAGGTATTACGTAACCACCAGCTCGCCAGAGGGCGTATTCACTGGGATGGTACAAAATGGCTGTGCCCGTTATATATAATAGCCGTCACATTTAACCGTTTTATTAATTAACTATACGATTATTCTTTTTGATATTAAGCAATAATGTGCATTATGTATCGTTGAATATGCATACTATTATCCTGTTCAATTATTTAGACCCAAAGTTTTTTGCAAATGTTACGTTTATTTCCTATTCGATATTTGTTTTCTTTGCATTTACATGAAAACATACCCAAACCCCGACAGGTGTTATATACAAATCATCATATAAAATGCACGAAGTTGACTTAATTCCACTTTTTAAAAATCTCTGTGTCGTTTGAATGCACGTTATTTCTCCTATAAATAACTACGGTCATTTGCATATCAAAAGCATCATTCTATAATGCGTTTCAAACTAATGTTCGGTTCTATCGTCCTATCCGTACAAATCGTAGTATGACCTATATTTAAGAAAATATTTGTAAACATGAAGCAGGCGCGGATTCAGGTGGAGAGTTCAAGTGACAAAACCTCAGTTTGAAAAAAAAAAATGTATCAAATATTATAATTATATTGTGGAATACACAAGCGCGCGCGCTGAAGGGAGAGAGAGATCGAGAGAGAGAGAGAGAGAGAGAGAGAGAGAGAGAGAGAGAGAGAGAGAGAGAGAGCGACGTCATTTATGTAACGACGCACTCAACATATTTTAATCTATGGTTATATGGTTATAGGGAGAGAGAGAGAAGAATATGGTATGCATGCGATTGGTGGGGGGTGACCCTCTGCACAACCCCAACCCCACTTAAGGCTTCTTTTGTATATGGAGCGGGACGTAGATCAGAGGTAAAGCGTTCGCTCATGGTAGGTCGACTGATCGATCCCACATGGTGGACCCATTGGGTTGTGTCTAGTTTCAGCCTGTGCACCACAACTGATGTATAAAGGCTGTGGTATGTGCTATCCTGTCTATGGGATGGTGCATATAAAACGTCCCTTATTGCTTATCAAAATTGCTTATCGGAAACAGTGACCCATGTGGCGGTAGCGAGTTTCTTTCTCACTGTCATAATGCTCATTAACCGTTTTGTCTGACGCCACATAAACGTATATCAAATGCGTTGAGTGTGTCGTTAAATAAACATTTCTCTCGTATGTATGTGTAGTCTATATGCATTTCTAGTCGATTAGTTTATAGGTTGTTTGATAGTGAATGATATGGAAATAAATAGTTTTTGGTGTTAAAGAGTTCATGCATACATTAAAGTAATACTCCTGATGGGTATGGAGAAATAACTTAATCAGTCGACGAACTCATTTGTTCATCACTATCTTCGTTAAGGGGGACAATCACAGGGGGTATTTTATTTCTTATAAAACTATTTTGTTTTCTAAAATCTTCTTCGATCTTTATTACATGTTTAACTGCGTCAGAGAAGTGTGTAGATGTGACAGAGTTCAATGCATGTGCAAGTTCTCTCCGCACCGTGGTAATTTTACCATCATTATGACGAGCTGTGTGCCCTTTGACTTGACTCCAGATCAGTTCTATCGGATTGAGTTCAGAATGTCTTGGCGGCAGTCTTAGACACAAGTGCCCATGGCGTTCAGCAATATCATCAGTAACAAATTGCTTTGCACATTTGTTACTTTTCACAAGTTCATAAAGAACTGGCTTTGTCATGTTACTCTTAAAAGGTATATTTTTGTTTCGTAGCCACGACTGAATTTCTTCCTTTTTAGCGTTTAGTGCAGGACATCGTGTAATCTCAGTTAATTTGTTGTGGTAGCTTGCGTTATCCATGACGATAACAGAAGGTTCTGGTAGAGAAGGCATAAGTTGTTCTTCAAACCATTTGATGAAATTGTCATGATTCATCTCACCATGATAGTCTCCGTCTGTTTGTTTAGCCTCAAAGATCAATTCACAGCCATATATCAATCCATATTTATCACAGACAAATAATAAGTCTTTTTCCCTTCCCAGTCACCGAACAGAGTTCAGGAACTCGATCAGCAGCGTCTGATTTCGGCAGGTGATTGGCGGTACTTGTGCCCGGGTGGATATCTGTCCAGTGGTGGGATGTTGTGTGGTTGACATTCACCCAGGTCTCATCTTGATACACTATTAAATACCCCTGTTCTCGTAAACTGGATATTTCATGGAGATAGGACAGTCTCCGGTCTGATATATTGGCGTCCTCAAAAATCACGTTTCCGGTTGTAGACATAATATTATGTTGGTATTTAAAATCGAGGTCATGGAGTGTTCTTCGTAAAGTTGATATGGCTATGTTGATTCCACATTCCTCCCTTAAAGCCACGTTAATCTTATGTAATGTAGGTAATTCGCCCTCTCTATAAAATCTGTATACTCGTCGTCTAATAACATCTTTATCAAATAAATCGATGAGTTTTCGGTCGCGTTTTTTAACAGTGATTTCTGTGCTTGGATTCGTAGAGCTTAGATTTTTCACAGTTCTTTTTACTGTTGAAACCGAAACTTTAAGTGCAGCGGAAACTCGATCGACAATTCGATAAGAAGCATACCTAGGTCTACCGCGCTGATATTCATCTTCAAAATAATCGAAAACGTTCTTAATACACGGTTTTACATCAGCTGAAGTGTTTTTCCATTTACCCATATTTTTCCTCAAATAACAATAACAAGAATGTCGACTAATACATTTTCAGTGAATTTATATACCCTACCTAACTTGTATTTTACGTGGTTTACACATTGCTACAATAGCACGTGCAGTCATAGTTTGAACTAATGATGCTATTGACCAAGCAATGCTATCGTATTTTGAACATTCAGGGCTGTGTCTGTGGGATGAAAAAGTGGTTGAACCCATACGAGTCCGAACAATAGCCCTTTGGTTTTTCGTATTACAATGTAACACCCCACCCCCAAACCCCATCCCCTAGCACCACCCTAAATAATAATATATATATATATATATATATATATATATATATATATATATATATATATATATATATATATATATATATATACTCTTCAAAAAAAGAAACGCTAAAGGGTACAAATGGGTTATAACTCCGATTTTATGTTTCCTACCGGTTCATGCTTTGTGAATATAAGGTCATTGCATGTCCCAAACACATTCCCACGGTTACATTCGATAAAACGCAGCTACTGTACAATAAAGTTCCAAAATGTGAATATTCGCAAAAACGCAGCCACGTGCAAACCATGTCACCACTGCACGTGCGTTGTCTGCACGTGCAACATGAACACCGACAGTATAAAAGTGCAGGGTGTTCGCTTGCCTGGCCTCTGTATCTGGCCGACAGTTGACAATCCAGGACATGCCACGTCTCAGTGAACCGCAGAGAAACAATGCCATCGGCCGAATAGACGCAGGCGAATCCAGAACGGCCGTTGCCAGGGCATTCCATGTGTCCCCAGGCACCATCTCCAGACTGTGGGACCGTTACCAGCAACATGGATCAACACGTGACCTCCCTAGATCCGGTCGACCACGGGTCACTACCCCCGGGCAGGACCGCTACATCCGGGTATACCACCTTCGGGAACGATTGACTACTGCCACCTCCACAGCCGCAGCAATACCAGGTTTGCGCAGGATATCCGACCAGACCGTACGGAACCGCCTACGTGAGGTAGGAATTCGTGCCAGACGTCCAGTTCGAGGTGTCATCTTAACACCACAACACCGTCGACTCCGACTGCAGTGGTGCCAGATTCATCGACAATGGCCTCAACTGCGATGGAGACAGGTGTGGTTCAGTGACGAATCCCGATTTCTGCTCCGACGTCATGATGGAAGATGTCGCGTGTATAGGCGTCGTGGTGAACGTTATGCGGCAAACTGCGTGCAGGAAGTGGACAGATTCGGCGGGGGTAGTGTCATGGTGTGGGCAGCCATCTCACACACTGGCAGAACTGACCTGGTCCACGTGCAGGGCAACCTGAATGCACAGGGCTACATTGACCAGATCCTCCGGCCACACATCGTTCCAGTTATGGCCAACGCCAACGCAGTGTTCCAACATGACAACGCCAGGCCTCACACAGCACGTCTCACAACGGCTTTCCTACAGAACAACAACATTAATGTCCTTCCTTGGCCATCGATATCACCGGATTTGAACCCAATTGAGCATCTATGGGACGAGTTGGACCGACGCCTCCGACAGCGACAACCACAGCCCCAGACCCTGCCCGAGCTGGCAGCAGCCTTGCAGGCCGAGTGGGCCACCATCCCCCGGGACGTCATCCGTACTCTGGTTGCTTCAATGGGCAGGCGGTGCCAGGCAGTTGTCAACACACGCGGAGGCCACACCCGGTATTGACTCCAGATGACCTTGACCTTGGTGGTGTGTCCTATCACTTACTCACAATGGACTAGAGTGAATTGTGAACAATCCTGCAACATTTGGTAATTATCGGACTCACCATTCAATAATGAAATCAATTCTCCAAATGTTACGACAATGTGGTTTTGCGTTTCTTCTTTTGAAGAGTATATATATACGTATGAGTTCCCAATTTAGAGGCAAATTAAATAACATTTTTATTATTATTTGATGTTGGTGGGCTTTGACATTTTATCCCCCCCCCCCCGGTCTTCTGGGTCTGGCCCTGCATTAAATTTATTTATAAATTTGGAAAGCACATTCCTGCGGTGTGTGAGGTGATTCGTGTTTATTACTGTGCTACACCTCAGTTGTTTTAGGTTAGGTATGGTATGTTAATATATAATTGATATAATAAAATAAAAATACATAATACATTAGCTAAATTTATTAAATATAATGCACCTACAATAAAGGGTTACATGTTCTGTTTGTTTACATCTATGTTTAACGGAAAGATTAGACAATGCTGTTACACACTGCAAAACAATAATAACCTTGATTTAGTGAAACAAGCTATAATGGCCTTCACATAGCCTCAGATCCCAATGTTTTGATATGCAAATGACCTTAGTTATTTATAGGAGAAATAACGTGCATTCAAACGACACAGAGATTTTTAAAAAGTGGAATTAAGTCAACTTCGTGCATTTTATATGATGATTTGTATATAACACCTGTCGGGGTTTGGGTTTGTTTTCATGTAAATGCAAAGAAAACAAATATCGAATAGGAAATAAACGTAACATTTGCAAAAAACTTTGGGTCTAAATAATTGAACAGGATAATAGTCCAAACCCCTTGCTTTAGCATTCCTTTAAGCATAGGCCTATAGAAACTGATATTGTAAACAATAAAATATAGTTAATATGTAACACAATACGTTAAAACGTGTTAGTCGATGGAAATGTTACAATGCTGCAAAGTATGTTACTGGGACTAAAGCACATTGATTTATTACTCATCGGCAAATAAACATCAACAATTTGGTAATTCTAATATATACTATCTTAGGGGAAACACACAACATGTTCCCATATTAGTAGCAAGGGGTATTTTATATGTACTTGTGGAACACTGGTTGAATTGGGAAAATAAATTAGAGAGAAGGTCCGTAGCAAAATAAACTACTCGTAGATTACAAAACATATTTTAAATCTTCAATATAATTTAAGATTTGTCTCCCCTGGGTTCAATTAAAAGACGTCAGAAGTCTGGACTCATAAAATATGTATCCCTCCCTCGCTTTACTCGTTCCAGCAAGTGCTCCACAACTGGTGTAACAAAGGCCGTGGTATTTTCTGTCTGCATATAAAATATCCATTGTGTAGCGGCAGCGGGTTTCCTTTCTCATTACATATGTCCGACCTTAACCATGATTAAAATGTGTGGAATGCGTCGTTAAAAAAGCAGTTCCTTCCTTTCTTCGCTTGATTCGCTTGATTTGTTAAAAAAAAAACATTCCTTCCTTTGTTCGCTTGATTCGCTTGAAAGGTGAATGTAGCCTGTGGTGTGATGGGATGCAGGATGCAGACTCCATCTTCCACTCCCCTGAATCCAGGCCCCACACGATCCTACACACTTGAATCAAAGTGTTTGCTTTTCCTCAATTAACTCACGTTTACTGTTGACAATTTCATTGGTATGTCTGCATTATGTTTAAAATACCAAGCTAATGTTCTAGTGGGGCAGTTAACACCTAATATACTCTGTCAAAAAAGAAATGCATAGGCGAAACATTCATGGAATTATTTCTTTAATACAAACTGGCATAATTTCGTTATTTATGATCGTATCACAGTCAAATTTTACAGTAGTATGTGACAATGTTTTTGCTATGGACTGACGGCAGTCGCATGAGGGCGTTGAAATCAATACCTTGTGTGGCCACCAGCAGCAGCAATCACTGCGAGACATCTCCTTGGCATAGACTGAATGAGTCTCTGAATCCGGGCACGTGGAATCCTAGCCCATTCTTCCTGCAGTGCATGTGACAGTTGCGGAAACGTCCGAGGCTCCGGGTCACGCTGGCGTACACGTCTGTCCAGTTCGTCCCATAGATATTCAATGGGGTTGAGATCTGGCGATCTTGATGGCCATGGCAGCACATTAATGTTATCATTCTGTAGGAAATTCATTGTTACACATGCCGTATGCGGCCTGGCATTGTCCTGCTGAAAGAGTTCTCTCTGTCAATCCAAAATTGGAAGCATGTGACGGCGAAGAATTTCATTTCGGTAGCGTACAGCTGTCAGTTTGCCTTGTACGAACACAAGTTCACTTCTGCCGGTGTATAAGATGGCTCCCCACATCATGTCACTCCCTCTACCGAATCTGTCAACTTGGGTGACGCAGTTGTTGGTAAAACGTTCATTGCGGCGTCTGTAAACACGTTGTCGTCCATTACGTCGCTGTAGAAGGAAACGTGACTCGTCGCTGAACCATACTCGCCCCCCAGTTTCCCAAGTTTCACCCCTGTACATTCGTGCACCAGCGAACACGTAAATGTCGATGTTGACGTCGTAGGACGGGGCCAACATACGGTCTCCTAGTCCGTAAACCAGTTTCTCAAAGTCGGTTCCGAATGGTTTGTGCAGACACCCTTCTCAAACCAGGTATGCGCCCAGCAGTGTTCGTTGCCGTGGCAGTTCGGTGACGCAAGTGCAGAACCCGGATGTAGCGATCATGTGCTACAGTTGTTATGCGAGGTCTTCCACTTCTAGACCGGTCTTCAGCTGATTGAAACTGCTGGTACCCGTCCCAGAGACGTAAAATCGTGCTCTGATGGACGTTCATGTGGCGTGCGACTGCTGACTGCGATTCATCTAACTGGAGGCGGCGTATTGCAATGTTTCGATTCGGCAGGCTTAGTCTTGGCATCTTGTAACTCGTCTACGTCGAAATGGAAATGAGGCATCATTGCCAGCATTGCAGCTTTAAATACCCATCACTACCCCCAATCTTTTCCTCGAGTTTCACGTGCATTCGCCAAAATCTAACCATTTCACGCCGATTTCCTGCAATTGTCGCACAACGTGCATTAAATTTGTTTTAGGGTGCATTTGGGCATGTTGTCCCATTCCAGGAACATTAACAAACATGGTCATTCAGCAACATTGTACAAAAAAACCCCGATATTTTGTAAAATCAAAACACTTTTCTTCTTTCCCTATCACCTATGCGTTTCTTTTTTGACAGAGTATATTTGACTGAATTGTGCACTTTTGGTTAAAAGCATGAAACTTGGCACATAGATACCTTGAACCGTTACAAACATTTCAGATGTGGACCCAAGTCAGGAGCGCCCCCTGGTGTGCAGGAGATATACAAATGCTCCCCCCCCCCCCCCCCCCCCCACACACACACACCTCTAATGTGATAACTAACAGAAATATTGTTCACCCTTGGTTAAAACCATAAAACTTCGCACATATATACCTTGACCCATGACAGACATTTTGAGATATGGACCCAACTTAGGAGCGCCCTCTGTCTCATACCCCATTTATTGGGGCAGCTAACAAAACACTTGTGCACTAACAAATTTCTAAATATGATTAATTATATTGATTCCAATGCCTGCAGTTTTTGCAAGAAATCACCTGAAACCATACACCACCTATTATTTGAATGTAGTTTAGTACATTCTCTGTGGGAAGCAACAGAAGAATGGATAAGAAATGAAACTGGAATTAATATTACTCTAAACAGAGACATAGTTATGTTAGGCATGATCAACAACGAAAAAGGTAATTTGTTAATTGGCTGACTATCAACATAAAATATTATATTTACAGTATGAAAATACAAAAAAAGAAATTTACATGTCAATGCCGCGAAAAATATTCTACAAAATAATTTTGAAATAGAAAAATATATTTGTTACAAAAATTGCAACTATGAAGCATTTCATAAGCAATGGACATCCTATAAAACACTCTTTAAAATAATGTTTTAATTAAAAATAATGCTTTGAAAGTTCACTTGGAAATAGAGTACTAATTAAAATGTCATTCTCTAATACTCTCACAATATCCCCACAACTTCTTTACAATTATCTACAGTAGTACCCGGCCTGTATAGAGTCATGACCTACTTTCCGTGACCTTGACCTTGATGACGTCACGGCCTTGTCACGTGACCTCGTCCTACTGACCCGGCCCTGACCTACTTAGACTGACCTTGACCTTGATGACGTCACGGCCTACTGTACCGTGTGTACCGTCCTACTGACCCGGTCTTGACCTACTTAGACCGGCCCTGACCTACTTAGACTGACACTGACCTACTTAGACTGGCCTACTGTGCCGTGTGCAACGTCCTACTGACCCGACCCTGACCAATTTAGGCCGGCCCCTGACCTACTTAGACTGGCACGAAAGAGTATAAAAAGGCTAGATACGGTTTAATTGTCATTCGCTAGCCGAAAACGACCAGATCTACGTTCGTTTTACTAGAGAACAGACGTGTTTTATGATTTTGACATTCTTGTGCCTTGTTGCACTCTATCTGGAACGAAGAAGATGGCATCGGGATATTCGAGCAGTGTTAGTAGCAGCAGCAGTAGCGACGAGGACGACATCTTGGTCTGCAAATGTTCAGAAAGACATACGATCAAAAGAGTGGCTACCAAACCAGAAGAACATTTCATGGATCAAACGGATGTTGCCTGTGACAATATGGATGAAAATCAAGATGGTGAAATCAAAGAGAATATAAAACAGACGCTGCCTGGGATGAAGAAGAAGACTGCTGTTCGAGACGTTACCTGTTCTGCCATCGTCCCGAAATGCGCAACGTCTACACGCGGATGCAGACATTTGGGCGGTGGCCCATACAGTTACGCCAGAAACCGAGGGAGCTCGCCAAGGCCGGTTTCTTCTACACAGGGGGTCACGATGCCGTCGTCTGTTACTTTTGTGGACTACGCGCCTACCGATGGCAGAGAATGGACGACCCAATGATGGAACATTACAGACTGTCCCCGAGATGTCCCCATGTGAACAACCTGTTCAGACATTAAATGTTTTAGACACTTGTGTGCTATGTTTTCATGTTGTATGTTGTGAATAAAACCGTGAATAACAGGTTTTGCTTTCTTATTTATGTCCTGGGTCCATGAGTGTGTCTCTGGAACGTGTCCCTATGGTAGTAACACTGGTAAAGGGTAATATTTTGGTAACGATGTTTTTTGGGAGCTCGCACGATGAGATTTGTGCTTGGGAGGAGGGACACTGGACATACGTATCACACACATTCAAAAATTCCTGTACCATATCTTTATGCGTCATAAGGTATATAACTAAAATAGTTTAGGAAAACTCGTCATTTGAGGTAGAACTTTCAGAGGAGCAACATGTCAGACCAGTACAAGTTATATGTGACCGACGTGGATAAGTGGGCCCGTTTTTATAAACTGCAGGCACAAGGTAAACTTCAACCTCACTTCGAAATTCAACGTGGTGGGGAAAGTCAGATCATGTATAGTGTGGATCGATGTCTAGAACTCTACGATCCCACGTGGAAAAAAGAAAAAGAGGAACAGAACAAGTCCCCGACACCCAAAGTCGTCATGGTCTCCCCAACACAACAAGTGGTAGAGCAAGCCAAAGCCGATCTGAAACGGAAACGAGAACAGAGTGGCGTGGAACAGAAACGACAAGAGCAGACTGGGCAGAAACGGCAAAAGCATTTCTGAGAAGGCTATAAAAGGGGGCATGGCAGTTTCAAAATCGTCAATTCACGTCGAACACTTCAACAATCAACAACATGAATCAGTGTCACATTTGCGAAAAAAAATATGTTTGGACCCACGATTAACTCGGCACGTACGAAATAAACATGGACTCTTGGAATCTGAAAATAAGCCTTCCCAGCAGCAGCTGCAACAGCAGCAGCAGCAGCAGCAGCAGCAGCCCCCAAGATTGTTACATCCGTTCACCATGATCGTGTCGGGACCCACGTCGTGTGGAAAGACAGTTTTATTGTACAAACTGCTACGGGATGGTAAAATTCACCCACCTCCCCAGCGCATCATCTGGCTCTACAAACGATGGCAACCTCTCTATGATACGATCAAAATGGTTGCTCGAGTGAAATTTGTTCAAGGCGTACCCGAGAATTTGGAAAAGGATCGTTATTTGGATTCGAGAGTCAGAAATCTCATCGTGTTGGACGATCTGATGTCTACAGCTGGAAAAGACTCTCGTATCACCGATCTGTTCACGGAAGGAAGTCACCACAGAAACCTCTCTGTGATTGCCATCAACCAGAACCTCTATAGCAGCAAGGACCTGACACAGAGAAGAAACTGTCATTACATGGCACTGTTCAACAACCCCATCGACAAGCAGCAAGTCCTAACCTTGGCACAGCAGATGTATCCTGGAAATACTCGTCATTTCATGCAGCGGTTTGAGGAAGCTACCCACAGGCCCTACGGACATCTCTTGGTGGACTTGAAACCGACCACGCCCGAACATTGGCGTCTTCGGCCTAATGGTTTAGAGACGGGGCCGTCCGAATGGTATAAAAGCACGAACGTAACGGCGAATGTCTCAGAAGACGTGCAACCACTGTCGAAGAAAGAGCCTACGTGCAAATTATTCAAAGGGGCGCATTCAAGAGAAAACTACCAGGTGACGACGAAGAAGAAGATGATGAGGTAGAACCCTATCTGAAAAAAGTCAAGAGGATGCAGTCTTGCGATACGTGTGGTCTGGTCTTTAAAGACGGAAGCGACTTGTAGCGACACGTGAAAACGTGCGAAAAGGGAAATGGAGAGCCGTCGCCCGACCTGGAAAATTAAGGCATTCGTCTCATGGTGGAACGTGAATTCGACATTAATCGTGACTATCTCCAAAGCAAGAGGAAACGCTACGAAGAAAAAAAACATGTCCCAAGATGCCATTGAAAGAAACATGAAGACATTGCAATGGAAGTTATTTAAAGACACGTACTCTCGCTTTCTGACATATATGCATTACTTTGACAAAGGTCCCAACACCAGGAAAAGTTTACAGTTTGTGAATCCAGACAAAGATGTGAGACCACAGATTCGTTCTAAATTAAATCAGTATCGTTCATGGATCGGCGAATATTTGGATGAACAAGACGACGACGATACCGACGATGAGGAGGACGACGATGATGAAGAGAAATGAACACTCATATTATTCACATGTCGCCCTTAAGGCCTCTCGATGTAACCCAGTGTGTGTCCATTTTATATATGTGTCAGTAATTTGTAATTTAGAAATAAATGAAAAACCAAACCATTGCGGTTTGTTTTTTGTGTTTTTTACTCTATGACTAGATTTGTGATTGGATATTTCTACCGCTACTTTATAGTAGCAAAAGCTGTGTGTACAAGACAGAACAAACCACGATCTTTGATATACCAGACATAATACACTAGTTGGCTATAGCTTAATGGGCCACCGACGGGGATCGATCCTAGATCGACCACTGTATTTACCCATTTGGTAATTAAAAAGCCCTGTAAAAAGGCTTGTACTCTAGGGAAATACTTGTGCTTAAAATGCAGCTAAAAGATCATAGTTTAGGTCGGAGCGTTGAGTTGCAGTCACGCGTTCTTTCTTCAAAGCAATGGGCTGGGGATGTTTTCACACACACACACACACACACACACACACACACACACACACACACACACACACACACACACACACACTCATTTCTTCCCTTAACAAACATTCCTTTCTTCTCCTTAACACATATGCCTTTCTTCTTAACAAACATTCCTTTCTTCGAGACAAATATGTCTTTCTTTTCCTATGACTAAAATAAAATAAAATATTTGTGTTCAATTAATCTTTATTTTACGAGGAAGGAAATGTTTTATTTACTCAACATATTTTATTTATGGTTATACGGACATATGGTTAAGGACCACACAGATATTGATTGAGGAAACCCGCTGTCGCCACTTCATGGGCTACTCTTTTTGAATAACAGCAATGGATCCTACACTATCCCACATACAGGATAGTACATACCACGGCCGTTGTCCAGTTGTGGAGCACTGGCTGGATATAGCCCAATGGGCCCACCGACGGGGATCGATCCCAGACCGACCGCACATCAAGGGAACACCGAGTTACGTCCCGTCCCCACAGGGTTATTAGAGGCTTCTTGAAAAAACTCTTAGGAAAAGGAACTCAATACCCTCAAAAATATATTTAAAAAAAAAGAAAAAAAAAGACAGGAGTGTTTGAATGAATGTGTGTGATAGGTATGACCAGTGTCTCTCCGCTCAAAACGATGGACGGATGGATGTAGGAACTGTGTTTTGTTTTCACTACAATATATATTGCCAATGATTTGAAAATTTCAAATTTCACTGTGGATCAAGTAAATCCACTGTATATCAGTCATGCGTAATTGTGGGGACCATGCAAATTACATTGATCACCTGTTGCAAATTTTTTAGATGTGTACATGATGCGTAGCATTGAACCATTGAACAACACAATCTCTGTATATTTAATAGGTTACATCCACATATACTGACTAAAAACAAAATCACAATACACCTCTAAAGGTATACTAGTTTTAAATCTTCTCAGTATACATGGTACAGTTTTAAAGCGTAAATGTCCTTATATATGAGTGTGAATATATATGTACCCTAAAATCTGATATAAATTAATTAAACTACTGTTTAAACATGAAATGTTAAATTTCAAAACAACCTACCTATACAGACCCCCGCCCTACAGGTGATATATAGGCTGATTGTACAAAGGTAAACGGAGGCTGCTTAAAAAAATTCGTAACATAATAAATAAATAAATAAGCAAACAAATAAATAAAAACAAATAAATAAACTATAAATGATAAAAAATATTTTAAAAATTTAGAAAAAATATAATTTCCCCATTTCAGATACGAACTGCGTACCTTCCGCGATAGACGCGAACTCGTTCGCAGTTGACCAATTCACGCACGTAAACAAAGTCTGTCATTTAAACCATTATATATACGAGCGGCGAAGCGCATTCTTTGGGTATGTTAAAATGGTTTAATAATCGTGCTAGCGCGGGAGACATAGTGGGATGAGAATTCTATTTTACACCTATTTAAATCATTTCAATTTTCACGTCTTTAAGAATGTAACTTCTAGTTCCGAAGAATATTGTCACCGACAATAAAATAGAATACCACCGCTTCAAGGGTGTAAGCAATTATAACCATTCAACATTCAGTGCGCTAAAATTAAACACACTACCTCGCGTAGGGCCGAATCCTTAGAAGTGGTTTTGTTTAACGGCACCACTAGAGCACCTTGATTTATGAATCATCAGCTACTGGATGTCAAACATACTTTTGACAGTTTTAGAGAGGAAACCCTCTACACTTTCCCATTAGTAGCAAGGGATCCTACACTTCCCACAGAAAGGATAGCACGGGCGTTGCTAAGTACGACGGATCGGGGTCGGGCTAAATAGGTCAGGACTAGACTAAGTAGGTCAGGGGCCGGTCTAAGTAGGTCAGGGTCGGGTCAGTAGGGCGTTGCACACGGTACAGTAGGCCGTGACGTCATCATGGTCAAGATCAGTCTAAGTAGGTCAGGGCCGGGTCAGTAGGACGAGGTCACGTGACAAGGCCGTGACGTCAATTAGGTCAAGGTCACGGAAAGTAGGTCATGACTCTATACAGGCCCGGGTACTACTATCTACTGCTGTTGCACCTCCCCCCACTCTCTCTCTCTCTCTCTCTCTCTCTCTCTCTCTCTCTCTCTCTCTCTCTCTCTCTCTCTCTCTCTCTCTCTCTCTCTCTCTCTCTCGCCCTTTCCGTCTTATAAATATCATAGAAAGCATTAACATATTTAAATAGCATATTTTGTTTAGATACTATTGTTTAAATATATACTTTATATAAAAAAAAAAACCCAACAAAAAAACAAAACAACCCCACCCCCCCCCCCAAAAAAAAAAAAAATAACCCCCCACCCCCCCCAAAAAAAAAAATAACCCCACTTGGTTAAAACCATGAAACTTGGCACACATATATATCTTGACCCATTACAAACATTGCACACATACTTTGACCCATTACAGGTATTTTCTAATATGGACTCAAGTTAGGAGCGCCCCTGGTGACCAGGGAGAATCTACACATGTCCCCCACCCCCTTTTAGTGTGCACTTTTGGTTACAAGCATGAAATTTGGCACACACACATACTTTGACCCATTACAGGTATTTTCTGATATGGGCCCAAGTCAGGAGCGCCCTCTGGTGACCAGGGGGATATACAAATGTCCCCACCTCCTTTTAGTGGAACAGCTAACAAAACAATTGTGCACTTTTGGTTAAAGGCATGAAACTTGGCACACACATACTTTGACAGCAGCGCCCCTTGTTTGCCAGGGAGGATATACAAATGCCCCTCACCCTTCCATGTAGGGATATCTCAATAACTAGCAAGTACATGTATTTAAATGCATGATTTTACCCATTGATAATGCTGCATCAGTTCAAAATGTAATCCCGCCCAAATGAGATGAATGCAGATTGGGGTGTGGGAGTACAGGATGAGCACTATGTTTGGCGTGGAGGATTTGTACTTCCATGCCATGACGCAAGCATATGTAACATGCACACCAAATACGTTGTATATATCATGAAACGTGTACGTATAAATACCATGACGTATTACAAACAGTCAGCAGCAGCCCCCGGTGACCGTGGGAGGATAACATAAATGTTCCCACCCTCCCATAGAGGAAATTCTATTCAAAATATCACTAGATGGATATTTATAAGATTGACAAAATATGAAGACAAAATAAATATCACGTGGAAATGCTGCAACACTTATTGTTAGTCGTACTAACTTTTTGCTTTCGTGTTATTCTGTTCTAGACAAGGCAAAGTTTCCTTACAGGGTAGTGTAGTCACGGCATAAATTAACCTGATTAAGAATGGTACTATATAGTACTATTGTCATATACAATTGCTCATGCATGCAGTTTCTATGGAATATTTCAGTTCAGTGCATTTCCAATGGACTCTTTTTGCATGCACATCTATTGCCGCATCCTTTCAGAATCTTGCAACCACACGTATCCAAATCACAGGAAGTTTTTGGCGCCACATGTACAGTATACAGGATTGGCTGTCTTTAATAATCGTCCATCCCCATCCCTCTGGAGTGGATGCATTGCGTTCACCCTGTTAATTTGTGAACCATATGCCAGCTTGGTATGTAGCCCGAGTACTCTGACTGTAAGAGAGCTAGACGGACATTTGGACATAAATACGCTCTCATTACAGTCAGAGACCAAGCTATGTATTTTTTTGGCAATTGCCGACAACCAAAAAGTTGGCACATTTCTGCTCTAATACCACAACAATCCTATGTTTGACGTCAAATACCTTTACATCGATCATTTTCTAGTTGATTGATTAAAAGAAATTCAGATATTAACCACTAATACACACACTACAGAAAGAAACCGGACAGCACCCACATTCAGCTAAGCTTCGGCAAACTCCGGACAGCAGAATTCTAAGTTCGCCGACCTATATCGTGACGATGCGTCACATGATCGCCCACTCAGCCATTCCGTCCTCCAGGGGCCGTCTCAAAACGACAAGTGCCCGACAATCACCAAAAAAGGTTTGTTTTGTGTAACGACACCACTACAGCACATTGATTCATTAATCATCGGCCCCTGTAACTGTTGCACAAGGCGGAATCGCCCATTGGGCGATCACGTGATCTACGTCACAAAATAGGTCACCGAGCTTTGTAATTCTTGCGACGGAGTGTCACGAAGCGTAGCTGAATGTGGGTGCTTTCGGATTTCTTTCTGTAGTATGTGTATTAGTGATTAATATGTGGATTTTTTTTTAATCAGTTAACTCGAAAACGATCGATGTAAAGGTATTTGACGTCAAACATAGGATTGTTGTGGTATTAGAGCGGAAATCTTTGCCAACTTTTTGGTTGTCGGGAATTGCCAAAAAAAATGCATAGCTTGGTCTCTGACTGTAATGAGAACGTATTTATCTCCAAATGTCCGTCTAGCTCTCTTACAGTCAGAGTACTCGGGCTACTTGGTATGTAACTCATGCTGAGTGCTGCAATAAGGCATCCTAGATGTGTGGGATGGTTTCCACTGTGTTCCCCTTCTGGTTTCCACTGTGTTCCCCTTCTGGTTTCCACTGTGTTCCCCTTCTTTCTTGCTTTTTCAACATGTTTTATGTCGCTTTTCCAGTAGCTGGAAATATGGAGCATCTTTATCTATGAAGGTGTAAGGGTTGAGCACCATGTAGATAACGGTTACAGCAGGGTAGCAGTTTCTTGCACCACAGGCTGGTATTTCACCTTTTCCAAGGAAAATAGAGGTAGTGCCACACCCTTAGAGGTAGGGACAGGAATGTATCTTTACCCAAGACGTCATAAAATGGAAAGTATTTGGCTGTACCAAAGGCAACCCAAATACATGTACTTACATTTTGATTCAAGGTAATCAAATGATAGAACTTGCTAATCAGGATAACAAGGATACGCGTGTTAACAGTGCACACAAGACAGTTGACAATACCGTTCAGAATAGCACCCTGAACATGAACTAAAACCCTAGTGTCTGCTTCCTCGTGTTTACATGGTGGTATTGAACGCTCGGTTTCTTGAAGAATAGCTATGGTACCATGTATCATGATTATTTCCTTGTCTTCAGGGCAGTCTATAGTGACAATTTTGGTGGTGAGGAATGCAAAACGTTCCTGCTTGATGGTCGGATAATGTAAAACGCCTGCCTGCTTTCAGGGAATATTGTTCCTATCAGCAACCTGATGTTTGACCAGAATGCCAACAGTATACTTGTTACATACATCACTACACAGTTAGAACATTCTAAAATAGTTGATTTAGTATGGGACACATATATCACGAGCAGCAACAAATAATGAAAAAGAAAAGCGAGGAAAGGTGTTCGAAACAGGAGACATTATGGTATATACATGCATGATGTCCTGGGTAAAGAGAAATCATTGGCCCTGCCACTCTTCCACAGCTGCACAGGATGTGACACTATTTTGGCTTCCTTTGGAAATGTAAAACGAGTCGCGAGTGGGATTTAGACCAGTAACCTGGAACGTGTTGACCGAGCAAAGGTGTTGTATAATACGCAAGGCCTTTTTCACAATTTCTAATCTTTCTCATCGCTTCTCCTCTTTTAATGTGTAATCTGTAGTATAATACGCAAGGCCTTTCTAACAATTTCTAATCTTTCTCATCGCTTCTCCTCTTTTAATGTGTAATCTATAGTATAATACGCAAGGCCTTTTTCACAATTTCTAATCTTTCTCATCGCTTCTCCTCTTTTAATGTGTAATCTATAGTATAATACGCAAGGCCTTTTTCACAATTTCTAATCTTTCTCATCGCTTCTCCTCTTTTAATCTGTAATCTGTAGTATAATACGCAAGGCCTTTTTAATCATTTCTAATCTTTCTCATCGCTTCTCCTCTTTTAATCTGTAATCTGTAGTATAATACGCAAGGCCTTTTTCACAATTTTTAATCTTTCTCATCGCTTCTCCTTTTTTAATGTGTAATCTGTAGTATAATACGCAAGGCCTTTCTAACAATTTCTAATCTTTCTCATCGCTTCTACTCTTTTAATATGTAATCTGTAGTATAATACGCAAGGCCTTTTTCACAATTTCTAATCTTTCTCATCGCTTCTCCTCTTTTGATCTGTAATCTGTAGTATAATACGCAAGGCCTTTATAACAATTTCTAATCTTTCTCATCGCTTGCCCTCTTTTGATCTGCACTGCTAATCGCCTTCTTTGCACTTAGCAAGGATCTTTCTCTGCTCAGGTTTAGTCATCTACCGTACATACACCGTCAGATTTTGATACTAATGGTTTCATTCCCACCAAAATATTGCTCATCCTTGTATCACCCCACCCACCCAATCTCTCCCTGTATGCATCTCATCTGTTCAAAAGTACATTTAGAAATGATGTAGCATTAACAATGAGTGATAATCATACATTTGAATGAAAAGAATTGAAAGTTATTAAGAAATGCCTACACTGAAGGGATGGGCATTTGTAGATCATCCCTGGCCAACAGGAGGCACTGACGACTTGGGTCCATATCTGAATATGTTTGTAATGGGTCAAGGTGTGTATGTGCCAAGTTCCATGCTTTTAACCAAAAATACAAACACTATTTTTAGCCGCCCAACAATATATATATATATATATATATATATATATATATATATATATATATATATATATATATAGGATAATAAACGAGTTACCAGTTATTATCAAATTTATGTCCTGAGTGAAATAATTTTCAGTTGTCACGAGCTTTAGCTTTATAATAACTGATACCGAGTTTATTATTCTATTTATTACCTCAGCTATTTTTTCTCTAAAAGCCTTTATTTTCGACGCACATGCACGAAGGCCAACCTGCATAGGAACGATGTAAACCACTTTACGCACTGTTCTGAGAATTACTATAACGTTGTAATTTAATCACGTTCATAGATAATTTAAAAAGACACAAGTTCTCTTTATTCTGCTTCCAAATCTATAATGAATTGCATTAAAATTACATTTTGTTATTAATTTAACACCAAAAACAGAGACCCGTAAAGGCAAAATCTTTAAAATACATGACGTCATTTTGTGTGTTTGTCAAATCGTGATGATGTCATATTTAGTACCGACAAAGTCATTGGTTTGTAAGCGTCAAATTGTCCAATAGTATTGTTCGTTAGACCAGTGCAGAATATTTCTCACTGAGAAAATATGGAAAATATTTTCCCTGTTATGAGTGACCGCTGGGGTAATAACTATATATATAACTATATATATATATAACTATATATAACTATATATATATATATAGTTATATAATATATATATATATAACTATATATAACTATATATATATATATATATATATATATATATATATATATATATATATATATATATAGTTATATATAGTAATGGCGGACTGGAATTAAAGTTGCGTGTACAGTTTACAAAAAACACGTTGTATTAAGCTTGAGCATATATGATAAAGAGATTATTACACTCGTGTATTTCGGTATCGTCAATATCATATATTGAGCCAGAGGCTCGCATAATACAATTTTCATTCCGAATCTATGATATTGACGATACCGAAAAACACTCTGGTAATACCCCCCCCCCCCCCCTCTCTCCTCCTCTCTCTCTCTCTCTCTCTCTCTCTCTCTCTCTCTCTCTCTCTCTCTCTCTCTCTCTCTCTCTCTCTCTCTCTCTCTCTCTCTCTATATATATATATATATATATATATATATATATATATACTGAACAGCATTGAAAACGCACCACCAGTTGATGATGACAAACGTAAATGGGGCGTATATCAGCATTAAAAATATCAATGAATAAGTACCCTTCTACCTTATAGATGCATGACGACGAATAACTTACAAAAACGATTACCTGAACACTTCATGGAACACATCAAAACACAACATATTGCATGCATAGCATGAAAAACGTAAATTGAATGTGCAAATCATTCTGACTGGGGCTATAAAAGATGGTCTCTGAAAAGCCACTTTCATTTATACGGCAATCTAATTAAAATTAGCTCCACTATTACATGTGGATCAAACACCAGCCAGTTGGAGCTCATGTCCATCAATCAAAAGCTTACTTGCAGAATCCTGCCAGTGATTTAAAAATAATTTGAAAACATTCCGAATTATCCCGAGGGTATACGACATGTTTCGTGTCAATTACGAATGCCTTAAAACATGTTTTATTTTATAAAATAAATAATTTGTAATGTAAAACTGAAGACTGATTTAGTTTGGGGTTTTTTTATAAATAAATAAATAATTTTTAATGTAAAATTGAAGACTGATAACCCACCCCGTACGTATTGGTATGGTTCGCTGTACTGCGGCCACTAAAATAGACTCGCCCGATATTTTTAGAATTTGTATACTCCCAAAATACGTTATAAAAGGCGAAGTGTGATTGGTCAATATTTAAATTATTATTTACAGACGAAATGTTACCTGGACATTGGGGACTACGCAGTGTTGTTAGCAATCCGATTAAAATTAGTTCTACTGGTCTAAATAAGGCATTCGTAATTCACATGAAACATATCGTATACCCTCAGGATAATTCGGAATGTTTTCAAATTATTTTTAAATCACTGGCAGGATTCTGCAAGTAGGGTTTTGATTGGTGGACATGAGCTCCAACTGGCTGGTGTTAGATCCACATGTAATAGTGGAGCTAATTTTAATTAGATTGATTTATACGGTAGTCTTTGAGGGGACGTTAAACAAGTGATGGTAAGTTTGACAGCTGAGGAACGTGAACGTGCCTTAGGCATGCTTCAGTTCGACATTTCAAGTAGTCCTCACACAGCGGTTTGGATGCCACCATTCAACAATCACAAGACTCCACAGGAGATACTAGCAGACAGGAACCACCAGGGACCGTCCATGTCCAGGCCAACGACGTGTTACGACACCACGACAAGATCGCCATATTGTTTGTCTCCACATTCGTTATCTAACGCTGCCAGCTGCCAGGACTGCACTAACTGTTCAAGGTCGACGAGGGGTTATCAACGCAGACACTATGCGTCGCCGTCTTCGCTCTGCTGGGCTGCGTGCTCAACGACCATATGTTGGACCTACCCTGACTGATCGACATCGAAATGAACGCCGACGTTTCGTCATTGGAGATTACAACGTTGGCATGGTATGCTATTCTCTGACGAATCCCGTTTCCATTCAAGTAATGCTGATGGTCGGTTGCGGGTGCGGCGAAGGCGTGGAGAACGTTACCACAATGACTGCCTTGTCCAGACGCCAATAGAACATCTTTGGGATTACCTTGGTCAACGCATCTCACGTCGTCCACAAATGAATAACCTTAGAGAACTGGAAAACCCACTACAGCAGGAGTGGAATGCTATCACAGAACACTATTTGCAGACTTATCGGGTCGATGAGAAGACGTTGCATGGCTTGTGTTGCTGCAGATAGTGGTCATACGCGCTATTGACTTTTCATTGTGACCACACGTGTCGTTCATACGTAGATGAATTAAAACTAATCAATGATTGTGCATCCTTTTTTGTTTGTAGTCATTATCAATCATCCATCTATTGCTGTTCACAACAAAAACATTTATTGCTCAGGTATTCTTTTCGAAATCCAAATATGTCTTGGTGGTGCGTTTTCAATACTGTTCAGTATATATATGCCAAATTTCATGCTTTTAACCAAAAGTGCATAATTCAGTCAAATAACGGGTGTTAGCTGTCCCACTAAAAGGGGGTGGTGACATTTGTAGATCCTTCCTGGCCAACAGGATGCTCTCCTGACTTGGGGCCATATCTGAAAATGTTTTAAATGGGTCTAGGTTAGTAGTAGGGAGGCCTACCGGGCATCATGACCTACTTTCCGTGACCTTGACCTTGATGACGTCACGGCCTTGTCACATGACCTCGTCCTACTGACCCGGCCCTGACCTACTTTCAGTGACCTTGACGACGTCACGGCCTTGTCACGTGACCTCGTCCTACTGACCCGACCCTGACCTACTTAGATCCTGACCTACTTAGGCCGGCCCTGACCTACTTAGACCGGCCCCCAACCTACTTAGTCTAGTCCTGACCTACTTAGTCTGGTCTCGATCCGTCGTACTTAGCAACGCCCGTGTTATCCTGTCTGTGGGAAGTGTAGGATCCCTTGCTACTAATGGGAAAGTGTAGCGGATTTCCTCTCTAAAACCGTCAAAAGTATGTTTGACATCAAATAGCTGATGATTCATAAATCAAGGTGCTCTGTGTTTAATAATGGTTATAACTGCTTACATCCGGGAAGCGGTGGTATCCTATTTTATTGTTGGTGGCAATACTCTTAGGAACTAGAAGTTACATTCTTAAAGACGTGAAATAAGAAATGATTTAAATAGGTGTAAAATAGAATTCTCGTCTCACTATGTCTCCCGCGCTAGCGCATTCACAAGATTATTAAACTATTTTAACATACCCAAAAACGCACTTCGCCACTCGCATATATGTATATGTGGTTTAAATGACAGACTTTGTTTACATGTGTGAAGTAGTCAACTGCGAATGAGTTCGCGTCCAGCGCGGAAGGTACGCCGTTCGTATCTGAAGTGGGGAAATTACATTTTTTTTTTTTTTTTTTTTATAATTTATAGTTTATTTATTTGTTTGCTTATTTATTTATTTATTATGTTACGAATTTTTTTAAGCAGCCTCCTTTCACCTTTGTACAATCAGCCTATATATCACCTGTAGGGCGGGGGTCTGTATAGGTAGGTTGTTTTGAAATGTAACATTTCATGTTTTAACAGCAGTTTAATTAATTTATATCAGATTTTAGGGTACATATATATTCACACTCATATATAAGGATATTTACGCTTTAAAACTGTACCATGTATACAGAGAAGATTTAAAACTAGTATGCCTTTAGAGGTGTATTGTGATTTTGTCTTTAGTCAGTATATGTGGATGTAACCTATTAAATATACAGAGATTGTGTTGTTTAATGGTTCAATGCTACCCATCATGTACATATCTAAACATTTTGCAACAGGTGATCAATGTAATTTGCATGGTCCCCACAATTAGGCATGACTGATATACAGTGGATTTACTTGACATATGTTTTTCCCAGTATCCACAGTGAAATTTGAAATTTTCAAATCATTGGCAATATATATTGTAGTGAAAACAAAACACAGTGCCTACATCCATCCGTCCATCGTTTTGAGCGGAGAGACACTGGTCATACCTATCACACACATTCATTCAAACACTCCTGTCTTTTTTTCTTTTCTTTTTTAAATACATTTTTGAGGGTGTTGAGTTCTTTTTTCTAATAGTTTTATTATTATGAGTTAGTTATTGAAAGTTTATTTATTTGTTTTTATTTATTTATTTATTTGTTTATTTATTTATTTTTTACGAATTTTGTTTCAAGCAGCCTCTAATAACCCTGTGGGGACGGGACGCAACTCAGTGTTCCGTTGATGTGCGGTCGGTCTGGGATCGGTCCCCGTCGGTGGGCCCATTGGGCTATATCCAGCCAGTGCTCCACAACTGGACAACGGCCGTGGTATGTACTATCCTGTCTGTGGGATGGTGTAGGATCCATTGCTGTTATTCAAAAAGAGTAGCCCATGAAGTGGCGACAGCGGGTTTCCACCCTCAGTATATGTTTGGTCCTTAACCATATGTCCGTATAACCGTAAAATAAAATATATCGAGTAAATAAAACATTTCCTTCCTTGTAAAATAAAGCTTAATTGAACACAAATAGTTTATTTTGTTTTAGTCATAGGAAAAGAAAGACATATTTGTCTCGAAGAAAGGAATGTTTGTTAAAAAGAAAGGCATATGTGTTAAGGAGAAGAAAGGAATGTTTGTTAAAGTAAGAAAGGAATGTGTGTGTGTGTGTGTGTGTGTGTGTGTGTGTGTGTGTGTGTGTGTGTGTGTGTGTGTGAAACATCCCCAGCCCATTGCTCTGAAGAAAGAACGCGTGACTGCAACTCAACGCTCCAACCTAAGCTATGATCTTTTAACTGCATTTTAAACACAAGTATTTTCCTGGAGTACAAGCCTTTATAGACAACCAGTGTATTATGTCTGGTATATCAAAGGTCGTGGTATGTTCTGTCTTGTACACACAGCTCTTGCTACTATAAAGTAGCGGTAGAAATATCAAATCACAAATCTAGTCATAGAGTAAAAAACACAAAAAACAAACGCAGTGGTTTGGTTTTTCATTTATTTCTAAATTACAAATCACTGACACATATATAAAATGGGCACACATTGGGTTACATCGAGAGGCCTTAAGGGCAACATGTGAATAATATTAGTGTTCATTTCTCTTCATCTTCGTCCTCATCATCAGTATCATCATCATCGGTATCGTCGTCGTCTACTTCGTCCAAATATTCGTCGATCCAGGAACGATACTGATTTAATTTAGAACGAATCTGTGGTCTCACATCTCTGTCTGGATTCACAGACTGTAGAATTTTCCTCGTGTTGGGGCCTTTGTCAAAGTAATGCATATAGGTCAGAAAGCGAGAGTACGTGTCTTTAAATAACTTCCATTGTAAAGTCTTCATGTTTCTTTCGATGGCATCTTGGGACATGTTTTTTTCTTCGTAGCGTTTTCTCTTGCTTTCGATATAGTCATGATTGATGTCGAATTCACGTTCCACCATGAGACGAATGCCTTCGTTTTCCAGGTCGCTGCAAGTCGCTTCCGTCTTTAAAGACCAGACCACACGTATCGCAAGACTGCATCCTCTTGACCTTTTTCAGATAGGGTTCCACCTCATCTTCTTCTTCGTCGTCACTTTCGTAGGCGGGTATGCCTGGTAGTTTTCTTTTGAATACGTTTCTTTGTATGATTTGCATATAGAGCTCTTTCTTCGTCGGTGGCTGCAACTCTTCTGAGACATTCTCCGTTACGTTCGTGCTTTTATACCATTCGGACGGCCCCGTCTCTAAATCATTAGGTCGAAGGCGCCAATGCTCGGGCGTGGTCGGTTTCAAGTCCACCAAGAGATATCCGTAGGGCCTGTGGGTAGCTTCCTCAAACCGCCGCATGAAATGACGAGTATTTCCAGGATACATCTGCTGTGCCAAGGTTAGGACTTGCTGCTTGTCGATGGGGTTGTTGAACAGTGCCAGGTAATGACAGTTTCTTCTCTGTGTCGGGTCCTTGCTGTGATACAGGTTCTGGTTGATGGCAATCACAGAGAGGTTTCTGTGGTGACTTCCTTCCGTGAACAGGTTGGTGATGCGAGGGTCTTTTCCAGCTGTAGACATCAGGTCGTCCAACACGATGAGATTTCTGACTCTCGAATCCAAATAACGATCCTTTTCCAAATTCTCGGGTATGCCTTGAACAAATTTCACTCGAGCAACCATTTTGATCGTATTATAGAGGGGTTGCCATCGTTTGTAGAGCCAGATGATGCGCTGGGGAGGTGGGTGGATTTTACCATCCCGTAGCAGTTTGTACAACAAAACTGTCTTTCCACACGACGTGGGTCCCGACACGATCATGGTGAACGGATGTAACAATCTTAGGGGCTGCTGCTGCTGCTGCTGCTGCTGCTGCTGCTGCTGTTGCTGTTGCTGCTGCTGCTGCTGTTGCTGTTGCTGCTGCTGCTGCTGATGCTGCTAGGAAGACTTATTTTCAGATTCCAAGAGTCCATGTTTATTTCGTACTTGCCGAGTTAGGTCATGGGTCCAAACATTTATTTTTTTCCAATGCGACACTGATTCATGTTGTTGACTGTTGAAGTGTTCGACGTGAACTGGCGATGTTGAAACTGCCATGCCCCCTTTTATAGCCTTCTGTCACGGGGATCCTATAATACCCGTAACTGAATGAAACACGATTGTCCAAATATCTCTCCTAACTGTATATCTATTAGATCTCTCTGTAACAGGCAGTTATACCCGCTGGCTCGTCTAGGTATGATCAGAGATAAGATCTTATATAAAGTATATATTATTATAGCACGTTTAGTTCACTCGAAAACACAACAAAAACACAATACACTTTGGAATCTGTATTAACCTACGCTGACAAATGTACTGCCGCAGTAGTTAATTAACAACAACAAATAATAACAACCCAGAACTGATCACTTAATTAGTTAATCTCTAGGTGTCTAGTTTACACAATATGCTAATCACTTCACCGTGACACAACACCCACACGTGTGATAATTGAGAAACGCTTCCAGAAGAACTTAATTAATAAAGGAATTACAACTCTATTCCTAACTGGTTAATTTTTAATTAACCCTTACTACTCGTTTAGTAACGTGTGATAATTGAGAAACGCTTCCAGGGGAACTTAATTAATAAAGGAATTACAACTCTATTCCTAACTGGTTAATTTTTAATTAACCCTTACTACTCATTCAGTAACCTTGTAACACAGAATTAATACTGGTACCTATCACAATAAAGACAATAACCTACAGTTTACCTAGGTCCTCTAGGATGACTGGCTAAGCCTTAATAATTATTTAGAACAGTGAGCCTACAGTATACTGCGTCAGATGACCGGCAGCACCGTCTAAATAATATTGGTATAATACAGTATTAAAATATTTAAAGTCACATCAATCACATCAAGGTTATACAACAGAGCAGAAATGAGATTTACCAAGTCCAAACGGACGAACGTTCCCTGGAAGCCTTCCAATATGTTTCTCCCTGATATCTCTAAAACCCTCGCTATTTATTATAAAATCCCAGATTGGTCCGGAGACAGCACGCGGAACCGAATCGTATGATGTGTATATTTCCACAGTAACCAAGCGGTATTTTTTTCTTACAAGCCTAGACTTACTGTCGCCTAGTTCGCCAAATATACCCCAATCGTACCGAACTAGCGGAGGTATTACGTAACTACTGGACACATGGCCTGTGCATCTGGTCCGGGTGTGTATTGGAAAGTACAGCTCGACGACCGTCGCGCAGAGGTATTACGTAACAAGGTCCACCTGGGCTTAAGTGCATATTGAGACTGCACACGGCCCTCTAAAACAATTAATATCGCCACAGGCGAAAACAAAATTAAGAGCATTCTCAGAAATGCTTGTGCCGTTTTTGCCCAGCCTGCTCTCGTCGTTTCTGTTCCACGCCACTCTGTTCTCGTTTCCGTTTCAGATCGGCCTTGGCTTGCTCTACCACCTGTTGCGTTGGGGAGACCATGACGATTTTGGGTGCCGGGGGCTTGTTCTGTTCCTCTTTTTCTTTTTTCCACGTGGGATCGTAGAGTTCTAGACATAGATCCACACTGTACACGATCTGGCTTTTCCCACCACGTTGAATTTCGAAGTGAGGTTGAAGTTTGCCTTGTGCCTGCAGTTTATAGAAACGGGTCCACTTATCCACGTCGAGTACATATAATTTGTATTGGTCTGACATGTTGCTCCTCTGAAGGTTCTACCTCAAATGACGAGTTTTGAAAACTATTTTATTTATATACCTGCTTCCTGTGACTTTCTCGTGCTATTTTAACATTTGAATTTGTGTCTGTCTGTCACACAGAAGTATCAAACGTAAATGAACATTCTTTCTCATCTGATTTATAAACTTTCCACCCAGGATCCCACTGTGCCAGCCGAGGGACACACTCAGGGACACATATTTACACTAGAGGGACACATTTTAGACTGGAGGGACACATGCAGGGACACACTTACACACTACCCTACTTTAGCTATGGATATTGGGAAAAACATATACCAAGTAAAGTAAATCCATCGAGATACCGTTCCCACCGAGACTTAATTCTTAACTGGCCTATAGGTCATAAAGTCATGCTATTTATAAATAACGAATTCATAAGATATAACACAAAATTGTATTACTAAACAACAAAAATGTAGTACATAAAATATATGACAAAACATACAGTTATGACAAAAACATTCAAGTGTCTCACGCGTGTTTGAAACAGTTAATGTCTGAACACGTTATTCACATAGGGACATCTTGGAGAGAGTCTGTAATGTTCCATCACAGGATTGTCCATTCTCTGCCATCGGTAGGCGCGTAGTCCACAACAGTAACAGACGACGGCATCGTGATCCCCTGTGTAGAAGAAACCGGCCTTGGCGAGCTCCCTCGGTTTCTGGCGTAACTGTATTGGCCACCACCCAAATGTCTGCATCCGCGTGTAGACGTGGCGCATTTCGGGACGATGGCAGAACAAGTAACGTCTCGAACAGCAGTCTTCTTCATCCCAGGCAGCGTCTGTTTTATATTCTCGAACGGCATCTGTTTGATCCACGGGTTCTTTGATTTCACCAGCTTCATTTTCATCCATATTGTCACAGGCAGCATTCGTTTGATCCATGAAATGTTCTTCTGGTTTGGTAGCCACTCTTTTACATTTGATTGTATGTCTTTCTGAACATTTGCAGACCAAGATGTCGTCCTCGTCGCTACTGCTGCTGCTACTAACACTGCTCGAATATCCCGATGCCATCTTCTTCGTTCCAGATAGAGTGCAACAAGACACAAGAATGTCAGAATCATAAGACACGTCTGTTCTCTAGCGCAGTCACAAAGCAAATGAAGTGTAAACCATAAATCCATTCTTTTATACCTTCGAGTTCATCCAAAACAAAAATCGTTCACCATTGGTACAAAGTCACACATGACTGTGAAACAGCCTTTCAGTTTGTCCCATTGTGATAGAGAAAGGAATATTCCTTTCCTCGAAGGTTTCTCGGATTTAGTTTCTTAAAGTTAAAAAAAAATGAGAGAAAAAAGAAGCCACATCGTCGCATCAATTCTGGAACTCTGGTCTGAACAGAGACCGACTTTTTTTTATTTTAATTTTTTGTGCCTTAGGGCTATCGCATGCGAGGATTTGCTATAACAAACACAAAACTAACGCTTGCCTTAGAGCTATCGCATGCGAGGGTTTGCTATAACAAACACAAAACTAACGCTTGCCTTAGAGCTATCGCATGCGAGGGTTTGCTATAACACACACAAAACTAACGCTTGCCTTAGAGCTATCGCATGCGAGGGTTTGCTATAACACACACAAAACTAACGCTTGCCTTAGAGCTATCGCATGCGAGGGTTTGCTATAACACACACAAAAGTAACGCTTGCCTTAGAGCTATCGCATGCGAGGGTTTGCTATAACAAACACAAAAGTAACGCTTGCCTTAGAGCTATCGCATGCGAGGATTTGCTACAACAAACACAAAACTAACGCTTGCCTTAGAGCTATCGCATGCGAGGGTTTGCTACAACAAACACAAAACTAACGCTTGCCTTAGAGCTATCGCATGCGAGGGTTTGCTACAACAAACACAAAACTAACGCTTGCCTTAGAGCTATCGCATGCGAGGGTTTGCTACAACACACACAAAACTAACGCTTGCCTTAGAGCTATCGCATGCGAGGGTTTGCTATAACACACACACAAAACTAACGCTTGCCTTAGAGCTATCGCATGCGAGGGTTTGCTATAACACACACAAAACTAACGCTTGCCTTAGAGCTATCGCATGCGACGGTTTGCTATAACACACACACAAAACTAACGCTTGCCTTAGAGCTATCGCATGCGAGGGTTTGCTATAACACACACAAAACTAACGCTTGCATATCATTTGAGGTTGATTTATTGCCTAAAAGAATACATCAAGTTATAAAAATCCGTTAAATGTATTGTTGTTTTTCTTATCATATCCTTTTCACAACTACAGATCTGACAGATGCGTTTTCAATGGGTTTCATGGTATCTAGGCCTGCACGGGAAGTTAGACGTCACTATAAATGTCTGTGCTAAATTCGACAATACTAAAGTAGTGTCGGAAATAGAATAAAACTGATTTTCGTCGATGATGTCTTTCATATTAAACTGATAAGTAAATATTTGCTAAATATCTATTTAATGATACTCTACCTAATTTAATATTTACTTGTTTGGGCTCTCACTGGTGTACAAGGTGGTGTTTACTCTTGAAATTAAATGAAAGATGTCAGTAAACAGGTGATTTGTGACCTTTATTGGAACAGACTATAACAAATTTTGATAGACATGCGTCATTTCATTGCTGTTGCAATATGTGAAGGACCGTCTCTGATGACTGTTTACTCCTATCCCTTTCAAAAACTAAATATTTGTAGACATTTCTAAGTAACTTTTGAACAAAACTGTCAAGATCCATTCTGAATATGTGATCTATTATACCGGTATTTAAAGGTGCTATGTATTAATGTTGCATAATGACAGCTATTGCAAGTAATTTTTAAATAAAATTTTGCTTTACAGTTTAAAGACTACACCTTCAACTATATGCTCATAAATAATTATAACAAAATAATTTTATTTACTAGTAGAAAATACATTTTTATTTGAGAATCTTTATCACAAACAGAGGTGTAAACCACTTGCACCGACCAGTGATCCATAACTGGTTCAACAAAGGCCATGGTTTGTGCTATCCTGCCTGTGAGAAGCGCAAATAAAAGATCCCTTGCTGCTAATCGGAAAGAGTAGCTCATGTAGTGGCGACAGCGGGTTTCCTCTTAAAATCTGTGTGGTCCTTAACCATATGTCTGACGCCATATAACCGTAAATGAAATGTGTTGAGTGCGTCGTTAAATAAAACATTTCTTTCTTTCTTTTTCTTTATCACAAACACATGCTCACATGTAACTATGATATAGCACCTTTAAGTGGTTGCAAGATTGTGTAAATTTCTAATGTACTTATATTGAATTTATATTTACTAAATATGCTGATAATAATTAATAATTCAAAATACCCAGTTAACTTGCAGTTTTAAATTAAAAGTTTGTTTAAGGGTAAATGAAACTGACACATGTCGATCAAACTTTGTTATAGTCTGTTCCAATAAAGTGCACAACTCACCTGTTTACTGACTTATTTCTTTTAATTTCAAGAGTAAACACTACCTTGTACATCAATGAGAGCCCAAACAAGTAAATGCTAAATTAGGTAGAGTATCATTAAATAGATATTTACGAAAATCAATTTTATTCTATTTCCGACACTACTTTGTTTTAGTGATTGTAATGACACGCGTTAATCACGTCACAAATGGGATTGTCTAGCTCAAGGCCATGTCACAAAATTCCGTTCAGGAAAGAAGTGTTTCTTCGTAATACGAGCGGATGCAGGATTTTTGGAGGGGGTGGGGGTGAGGTGGAGGTGGGGTGGGGGGATGCAACTTTGAATATTCGTTTCTAAAGTATTTCCACGTAGACAAGGCCCAGCAGCATTATAGAACGTGGGGCAATCTTCTGTCAAAATACCTAGCCGTATGAGTTGTTTTACATTTAATTGTCACAACTGTACTGCCTTACTCGATCACTGGCGGATCTACAAGTTTTAACGGGTGGGAGGGCAACTCTTTGGCAACCCCAAACTAACCTAGAATATAACTGACTAAATATAGGGGCTTAGGCTCAAAAGAGCCCACCTCAATCCGCTCCTGGTAAATCCTCGTATAATGTAGCACTCCAGGGGCGTATATCAATCGCAGATGCAGAGGAGAGTTTCGGGGATCAAATCTACCCCTGCTCGAGCAATTAAAAAAAAAAAAAAAAAAATTCGGGGGAAGGGCCGTAACTAGCACAAAATCCAGAAAAAATTATAGAAAAAAAAAAAATTCTCTTCTTAACCGTTTAAGGAGTTTTAGACTATTAAGTTATTAACTACTCAGTTCCCCACCCCCCAACAAATAAATCCTAGCGACGACCTTGGGGGGATATCTCGACTTCCCCCCTCCCCCATAAATTTGCAAACAACAGTCTAGACCCAAACACACACGCACAAACACAAACTTGGATATATAGTGGTTTTGCTTGCCCTCTTTTCTCAGAATGTGGACTGCATCCTGCCAACATCGTTCATACTTAGTACAGACAATCTTGATGGCTCGCGACCCCCACTCCCTTCATTTCACGTCCCGCTCCATTTCACACAATATCCCTATCCGCACCTGTGCCTAGTATTGCGTTGTTTTAAAATAGCTTGTAACCCTACCGTTTAGAATCCTAGTACAACCTGCCAAGTAAGGTCATAGATCGTTTGTATACAGAGATCGGATTTCCGTGTCCATGTAAACAATATTTCAAAGTTCGGTGCAGTTGGATACGATCCGGACGTCTGAACAGCAAGGCCTGCTACTACTATTTCCATCAGCTCGGGAACAGCGTCTAGTGTGAGCAGTGTTTGTCAACAGTGTGTGGTCGTACAGTGATACTGGCTAAACGTCAGCAGACAGGTAATATTTACACACGACGTTTACCTGGTTAGTCTCCAGTATGGCACACCGACACGAGGGATCCGGTAGAATCTTCGTAAGTATGTTACGTATACTGAGATAAAAAAAAAAAGTAAGGGACACTTCGTACTGTCGGTGTACAGCACAAAGATGTAATGCGCAACTGAATGGAAGTAACTGACACTGAACTTCCTCATACTCAACCCGAGTACTCTAAGAGAGCTAGACGGACATTTGGACAGTTATCAACGTTCTCTGACCCGTCGGAGACCAATCTATGTCAATATTGCGTAAACTGTCCAAACGTCCGTCTAGCTCTATTACCGTATGAGTATTCGGGCGGCCTCATACTATGGATGACGGTTTGCTTTACAGTCTCCATCTCCTGTTGGTCTTGCTTTAATCCCGGAGCGGTCTCAGAGGCGGATCCAAGGGGGACCAGGGGACCCATCCTCCCTAAAACAATTCAAGTGCTCTCCCCCCCCCCCCTCTTTTTTCCATTGAGATGCCCTCTTAACGACTTGGTCCACGTGCCCTTTTCCCGTTAGTCCCCACTCAAAATATTTCATGGATCCGCCCCTGCTGGTGGAGTGGGGAAGGATAGTATTAACTATAAGTTATACAGTTTGTTTAATAATTTAGTCCAGAACACCATTTAGACATATAGTAATACAGCTATTAGATATCCACGATGTGTGTCGGGCAGGGGGGGGGGGGGGGGGGGGGGGATGGGGATGGAGTGTTATCACAAGCACGAGTTTGTCTGCGGCAGTCGCATGAATGTCTAAAGGAGGGGGTACAACTTTAAAAAGGCACTTAATATTACATCTCTAGCACTAAACACGTTAAAGGAGTATTATTATGAAAAATAACCGTTCCTTTTTGTAACGTTTTTTGTTTATGTTTTGGTTTAATGTCCACTATATCACATTGATTTATTAATCATCGGCTATTGGAAAGGAAAGGAAATGGTTTATTTAACGACGCACTTAACACATTTTATTTACGGTTATATAGCGTCGGACGGCTATTGGATGTCAAACATTTTAGTAATTCTGACATATAGTCTTAGAGAAGAAAGCCGCTACATTGTTTCCATTAGTAGCAAGGTATCTTTTATATGCACCATCCCACAGACAGGTTAGCACATACCACGGCCTTTGATATACCAGTCGTGGTGCACTGGCTGGAATTAGAAATAGCCCAACGGGCCCATTGATGGGGATCGATTATTGAAAAATTTCTTTATCAGTATTATTTCTGCTTTATGGATATGGCCATCTTTACTGAATTTTCGAGGCACTTACAAATTCGGGGTCACTCCCACCATAACCCTTAGATCCGCCTGTAATTGGTCAGAATTGTTTGCTCTGGAACGTTTTAGTCATAAACTATAAGATTGGAGCAAATTGTGTTGTCACATTGATCATTGGCGGACCCAGGGGCGTCCCGTGACCCACCTCCTCTCGTTTGCAGTGTCCGTTTAATGATGTTTGAATTCATTACCCACAATATACAACACTAAATCACTGGAAAACGCGTCTCTGAGCCGCTTTATTTCACTAATGTCCGGGAACCATAACTCCGAACCCTTACAAATCTGGACCCGCCTCTCACTCACCCATTGACCGGCCTCGGTGGCGTCGTGGTTAGGCCATCGGTCTACAGGCTGGTAGGTACTGGGTTCGGATCCCAGTCGAGACATGGGATTTTTAATCCAGATACCGACTCCAAACTCTGAGTGAGTGCTCCGCAAGGCTCAGTGGGTAGGTGTAAACCACTTGCACCGACCAGTGATCCATAACTGGTTCAACAAAGGCCATGGTTTGTGCTATCCTGCCTGTGGGAAGCGCAAATAAAAGATCCCTTGCTGCTAATCGGAAAGAGTAGCCCATGTAATGGCGACAGCGGGTTTCCTCTCAAAATCTGTGTGGTCCTTAACCATATGTCTGACGCCATATAACCGTAAATAAAATGTGTTGAGTGCGTCGTTAAATAAAATATTTTTTTCTTTCTTTCCTTCTGACTCACCCACTGGCGTAGCCAAGATTTTATATTCGGGGGGGGGGGGGGGCACACTATGTATGTATGTATGGTAGAGCACAACCTACCACCACTCCCCCCCCCCCCCCACACACACACACTGCTCAGATGGCAGTTGAAATGAGAGCCGACAGGAAAGAGCCTGGTGTTGGTGAGTAGTGAATCAATCGGAAACAGCCTGGTGTTTTACAATATAGAGGTTACTGTAGATACGAATATTTGCCTTCCTGTTAACTATGGCCATGTAAATCTATATCATTCCATGATAAAAAGGTCACTGTGGATCCGAATCGCTGTCACTTCCTGTGACCTGATCCTGCACAGTTAATTTGCGTGGGGGGGGGTCCGTGTGACTAACTCGAGGTTATGTATATCCGTGTCAGTAAAGTGTATGTCTAATTGTGAAATGTTGGCGAGGTAAACAAGAAACAAAACAAACGAAAACAAACTCGGTTCTCAGCCTTCTCTTGAAGTGGGGCGGACCCAGTCCAGTGGTAAAACACTCATGATGCGCGATCAGTCTTGAATCGATCCCAGTCGATGGTCCCATTAGTCTGTTTCTCGTTCCGCCCAATGCTCCACAACTGACGTAATAAAGACTGTGGTATGTACTATCTCGTCTGTGGAATGGTGCATACAAAATATTCATTGCTGCTAATCGCAAAGAGTAGTCCCTGAAGCGGGTTTCTTCTCTCATTATCTGTGTACTCCTTAGCCATATGTCGGAAGCCATATATCCGTAAACAAAAATGTTGAGTGTGTCGTTAAATAAAACTTCTTGAAAATGTCGCATATTTTCTGGAAATCTTCTGAAATAAGGGTCTCTGATGGCCGTCACCCCAACCCACTTATCCCCTACCCCTACTAGGTGCACAAGCTATTTATTTTAAGGTAGATTATTCTAATGGCACGTTGCATTCTTTGGGGAGCACAGGCGTAGGGTAATACCACTGTTGTATGAAGCTGATTTTTTCCCGAATTCAACGAAAATGCTTGAATCTAGATAACAACGGAGGGGACTATGTTTAATTACCGTCCTTCTGTGTCTGTCTGTCTGTCTGGTTGGGCCTGGTAGGGGACATGTATTGCTTCAGAAGCACTGTCAGGATGTTTGTTCGTATTAGCATTACTACCAACAGCTATATAGAGTTGCAAACTACATACAAATGTGACTTTCAACTGAATGGCCAGTGCCCTTTCTTAAGAACCACCCTCACTTCAACTGAATGTCCCAGTGCCCTATCTTAAGAACCGCCCTCACTTCAACTGAATGGCCAGTGCCCTATCTTAAGAACCGCCCTCACTTCAACTGAATGGCCAGTGCCCTATCTTAAGAACCACCCTCACTTCTACTGAATGGCCAGTGCCCTATCTTAAGAACCACCCTCACTTCAACTGAATGGCCAGTGCCCTATCTTAAGAACCACCCTCACTTCAACTGAATGGCCAGTGCCCTATCTTAAGAACCACCCTCACTTCAACTGAATGGCCAGTGCCCTATCTTAAGAAACGCCCTCACTTCAACTGAATGGCCAGTGCCCTATCTTAAGAACCACCCTCACTTCAACTGAATGGCCAGTGCCCTATCTTAAGAACCACCCTCACTTCAACTGAATGGCCAGTGCCCTATCTTAAGAACCACCCTCACTTCAACTGAATGGCCAGTGCCCTATCTTAAGAACCACCCTCACCTGCTCCCAGAACATTTTCTCTTCTTTTTTTTAAATGCATTTTTCAGGGGTGCATGACCCGATCCCTCCCCTAAAAACTTCGTTCGCCAGTCTAAATCCACCTCCTGTCCAGTTTCCTGCACACGCGCCTGGGGACAGTCTGCCCCGACCCTCTCCCGCTCCTACGTCTATGACATGACATGACGCACTGGTTGGAACGGGAAAACGCGCACGAGCTAATCCAATGAGGAGGGAATATCAGATTCTGCTGAAATCGGTGTACGAATCTAACGAGAGAAAACTGGCAACTTCTCAGTCTGTTGGATTGGAATTCCCATCTCTGTTCGACAGGAAACTTTCATTATGTTCACGCTTTATTGGTCGCGTGCAGTTTTGCGCCATCAGCACGGCCTCAGGAAAGGTTTATAAATACTTTACATGACTGATAGTTATTCTGCTTTGTGTTTTTGTAGGTGAGCTGCACAACTGTCTACGACACAGAAAACACAGGTGTTGGAATAAACATGTTGGTCATCGTTTGCTACAGTGCAGGCCCGTACGCGGGGGGGGGGGGGGGGGGGGGGTGCGACGGGTGTGTATGCACCCCCCCCCACCCCCCAACCCCAATTACTAAAGGTCCACTTTATTCTATGTAAATTTAAATAACGTTACGTAATCATTGTTGTTTTGAGGTGTTATTTTTATGTTGATTGGTCCCATCACGAGCAATTCGCACCCACCCATTAAAAATCCTGCGTACGGGCCTGTAGTGTCATAATATTTCGGTCACAGATGACTTGTAAACATTGTTTCAACGTCCACATATTACAACGATAGAAACTGTATTTTGTTTTTAAAACCATATGTACAGAAAACTGCCGAAATTATATACTGGCCTTCAATACATTTTGTTGAGTATATGGGGGTTTTTTTTCTTCATTTTTTCTGTCTGTGGGTGCACGCGCGTGTTTATGCATGTGTGTGTGGGTGTAGGCCTACCTATATACCGCCCACTATGTACGCATAGTGGAAAAAAGACGACCGACCAGGAATAAAATAATAATTACAATCCCTCGTCCGCCCCTCTGCACCCCCCCCCCCCCCAAGTCCATATGATCAATTGTGGACCAGCCCTAAGCACCAGTAACAGATGCTTTGATAATTTGGAATGCGCTACACGCAGGTGATCTACGTGATGTCAGGTATGTGCAGTATTTAACACTATTAACATTAACGTCACAACATCCGGAGCAAGCCACGTGAAAAAAGCTGTAACGGTGTAAATGTAACGATTAGGAACACCTAGACTTGCTTCTGTACTCATCGGGGTTAAAACTGATTATAAAAACCCGAACAACTTATTAATGCAGTACTAGTAGTAAGGCGTTCAGATGTATGTTTTCACCCATATGCTGTAGGCCCGATATATGCATATGTTTCGCTTTGTCGCTCTGCCGTAGTAGGTATGTCTGTCCACCTGGCTAGCTGACGGTCTCGAACACCTCTCTGTCTGTCTGTCTGTGTCTCGGTCTCTCTCTTCCCAGTGGCGTAGGAAGGTACCAAAAAGTGTGTATGTTGGGTGGGGGGGGGGGGGGGGGGGAACACTGTTATATTTACACACTTTTACACTATTATAAAGTAAATATAAAGCAAAATATGCAAGACACCCCCCCCCCCCTTCCTATTTTAAAAATATGTTCTTTAAATCTGAAGACTCCATTTTTGTAGTCATCAAAGCATTTCAGGGTTTAAGCTGGCAATCGCCAAATGCGATTTAAAGTTGAATTTACCGAATATATGTCTTGGCTACAGCTTTTCTGATCATACTCGTCTAATTAATTGGGGGGGGGGGGTTTGGGGGGGGGGGGGGGGGGTGGTGTTGTCCAGCTTAAACGTTAGATTTACCTATTGCCAATTTCAGGTGAATTCCTTATTATGAGTTGATTTTAATTTTGCATAATTTAATTCATATAATTCTGTTTGTTTTACAGATCTTATACAGAGGATATAGCAAAACGAATCTATGATCTTGACAATGATTATACATCTAATATAAAACTTCAAATGTACTAAACATAACACGAACCGAACAAACTGTGGGGGGGTTGTTTTGTGTCATGAGTATCTATCACTTATTAAAGGTTAGACAGACGCTTTAAGTTGATGGATGGATTCTACCGTCAGCATGAACCATTGCAGTCACGGCCTGGACGTAAACCGCACGAATCTGCTGAGTTTGCTGAACGAGGAGCGTGCACGGGCGCTCGTGCCGGCCATGGTTCTCATTAGTCTCCTCATGGTCGTGGGCATCGTCGGAAACACGCTCGTCTGCATCATTTTCTGCAGAAAGCTGGAGCAAAATACTCAGACGTTCCTCTTCATCTGGCTGGCCGTGTTTGACTTGGTCAGCTGCTGCGTCGGCATGCCGTCGGAGATTGTCGACATGCGTCTCTATTACATGTTTGACAACGTGGTGGCCTGTAAAATCATCCGCTTTTTCCTCACGTTCCCCACGGTGAGCTCGAACATCACCCTCCTGGTGATCGCCATTCACAGATTCCGCAAAGTGTGTCGACCTCTGCAACCACAGATATCCACAAAGGTTGCCAGAGTTTGCATCGCCACTGCAGTTTTTGCAGGTGTGGTGTTTTCCATACCGACGTTGTTCATATACGGGAAGCGATCCACTCCTACGAGAATTGCAGGAGTTGTTGGGAGCGACTGCTCCGTGAGTGACTACTATCAGAAGAAGTCGTACCCTCTGGTCTACGAACTGTGTCTGGCCACCGCTTTTGTAGTGTTCACTGTGACTCTGATCGTCTTATACTTACGAATATGGAAGACCATCAAGCGACACAATAAATACATGAGGAAGCACACCGCCCAGGCCCTTAATGTACTGCTGGGCAATAGAGAAGACTCTCTGGAAATTCCATCACAGTCTTCTTCTTCTTTAACTCCTAAATCAAGGTCAAGGTTGCCGTCGGTGACAGATGCTGAACGTGGGGGACACAGTTTGAATTACAAGGCGCGTGAGTTAAAGACGAGTAACCGATCAACGGTTGTAGCTTTTCTTGTGACCATTGTGTTTGTAGTGAGTTATCTGCCCCATCTCTCGTTGATCATCGCGAGGACAGTGATAAAGGACTTCGATCTAGGATTAGGAGGAGCAAGTCTGTGCGCCTACAATATTTTCCTGCGATCTTTCTTTGTGAACTCGGTGGCTAATCCGATCATTTACGGCTTCATGAACATTGAATTTAGACAAGAATGTCTCCAGGTTGTCAGAAAATGGTTTTGTTGGTTTAAAGATGTAAATAGTTCTTAACTGTTTTGAATTAACACAAATTTGTGTCACATTTTATGTATTGTGCTTGACGTCTTTGAAACTCCCGGTGCAGCTGTTTCGTGATATATTTCAAACCAGATTATATTCGTTACAATGGGTTAACTATATTCCATACAATGTGTGTCTCAATTATTAAAGTGCCGTTTAACAAGTTCTACGTAATGCAACATTTGGTATTGTTTATAGTACTTATACCCCCATGTAACGTTTTGTAAGGACACCTCCCTGAGACCCTCCCCCCTCTTTCTCTTTCATATTGGCGTAATTTCACCAATTATGATTAGATATTTTACAGTGGCTTAGTCATGATTGGTGGGGGATGCCCCTCAATCACATCTCTATTTCCCATCAGCTTTTATATTTACCTCTCACCCCATAACATGACCCCATAACCTCTCCAATGTGGGTGCCCCCAATATAAACCCTTGACATAATAATGATATTCTGTCTATTTAGTTTGGTAATATATTCTAGATAGAAAACTCAACTATTACAGAACACAATGACAATGACTGGCTGCATATTACTTTATAAATAAAACATTGAATAATTGTTTTAAAGTAATACGTCATTATATATTGACAAACCCTCCCCCATAACGCATCTCGCGATACCCCTAGAATCTTACGTAATTGTTGAACGGCCACTAAATGTTGCACATCCAATTTTTTAATTATTAATTAATTATCGTTAAACAAAACATGCATTCTGTATGAGAAGGGTGTGAATCAATTTTGAATTTCATTGATGGATATTAATTTCGCGTTAATCAAATTAATCTTTTTAAAATAATCTTGCTACAGAACTAGTAGGCACTATATCAAATTATTAAAAAGGGACCACATTAACAAAGCATCGTCATTGACCTGTTATCTAGTTGTCGACAGCCAAATTGTGAGAGTTTCCGGTTTGTATTGCAAACATATTTTATTGTACAAAGAACAAAAGAATTGGGCACCATTTTGACAACTTACGAGGCCCTCTTCCGGTTTCATAAGATATGAATCTAGTCGTGCAGAACGCCGCTGTCTATATGGCGTGCACATTACAAATAATTAATTTGAGATTATTTAAATTTGTAAAAAAGCAAAGAGAGAGAGAGAGAGAGAGAGAGAGAGAGAGAGAGAGAGAGAGAGAGAGAGAGAGAGAGAGAGAGAGAGAGAGAGAGAGAGAGAGAGAGAGAGAGAGAGCGTGACTGCAATATACTGCTGTTCTGTGGTTTCTTGTCGACGATTGTGAAATATTACAGGCATTCATCCTGGTTATTAAGTGGTGTAAAATAATATGTTTGTGCTTTGTCAGTTTTCACCATGACTTGCAATATGTTGTTTAAATCATGAATATGGCCGACCCGGTGTGTTTCTGGTCGTCCTTGGTCTTGTAGTACAGCAGCTCAACGTACAGTTTATGATCAACCCAGGTATATACACCTGGAACAGAGAGCAATGAACAAACGTTAACAATTAAACAGGGCCTAAGTGTCTAACACTTAATATTGGGGTTTTGTTCCTTCCAACCAGTGCACCACAATTGGTCAAAGGCCGTGGTACGTGCTATCTGGTCTGTGGAAAAGTGCATATAAAAGATCCCCTGCTGCATTAGGAAAAATGTAGCGGGTTTTCCTATGATGACTGTCAGAATTACCAAATATTTGACATCCAATAGCCCGATGATTAATTAATCAATGTGCTCTAGTGGTGTGTGTATATATTTGGTGTAAAGCAGACTACTCAAAATTATTTTGTATATGGTGAATTAGGTAGGTTTCCTTTGTACATAGACATTATAAAATTATTACAGAAATTACATAACGATGTTATGACATGATGCTGAATGCTATGGTTTTGTTTCCCAACAACAATAACTGGGCTATACTTGTTAGAAATTTGTTAAATAATATTGGTGTTTCAATAGTTTGTCAAAATCGGGGTGTAGGGAAGAATCACGTTCATCTGGACTCCATATGTTAGCGTTAAGACCGCTTCGTAAAACGGGCCATTGATTATTAAGGCAACGATTACAAGATAAGTTTATACAGGGTTGGTGATCACGACTAGAACTTTCTTCAAGAGTATCACTATACAGACATCGATCAAATATTTTCTGTTATAAATCCTATTTAGTCATTATTGTTGTTGAAAATTATAGCATTGAGTAAGCGAGACTGCGCATTGCTGCTCATAGAATTATTAATTGAAACGGGAAGATGGGCGAAACCTAACCCAATTGCACTGGAGAGTCGTAAATGTGTTACTTGTAATCTAATTGAAGACTAATTCCATTTTATACATGTCTGTCATAATATGTACATATCTCTAAGACGTTAGCTTTTTAATATTTTAAAGCTTTTGATATTTTAAAAAATAATTGCAAAATAAAAATTAATAATTATAAAGTTTGATGTGTGTGTGTGTGTGTACCTATAACCTTTATTTATTTCATATCTCGATCTGTCAATATATCAGGTAAATATACTTTCACACTATATCAGTATTGTAATATAATTATGTGTCAGTGTTGTTTTACTTTGTTTTACAAAAATACCGGCCTCAGTGGCGTCGTGGTTAGGCCATCGGTCAACAGGCTGGTAGGTACTGGGTTCGGATCCCAGTCGAGCCATGGGATTTTTAATCCAGATACCAACTTCAAACCGTGAGTGAGTGAGTGCTCCGCAAGGCTCAGTGGGTAAGTGTAAACCACTTGCACCGACCAGTGATCCATATCTGGTTCAACAAAGGCCGTGGTTTGTGCTATCCTGCCTGTGGGAAGCGCAAATAAAAGATCCCTTGTTGCTAATCAAAAAGTGTAGCCCATAAGTGGCGACAGCGGGATTCCTCTCAAAATCTGTGTGGTCTATAACCATATGTCTAACGCCATATAACCGTAAATAAAATGTGTTGAGTGCATCCTTAAATAAAACATTTCTTTCTTTTTTTTACAAACAATTGTATTGTAACAATATATGTCTGTATATATGTGTATATTATGTGCTCAAGGCCAGTATGCCTATAATGCAAATAAATTTTAAATAATAAAGTTAATATATTCAAGTATTCGGTCTACCGTTAACTGTTCGATTCGTAATTCGATCAATCAGTCAGTCAGAGTCTCTCTCTCTCTGTCTCTCTCTCTCTCTCTCTCTCTCTCTCTCAATCAATCAATCGACTGGTTTATCGTGCTTCTATCCAATTAAGAGTTTAGACCCAAAACGAGGGGAAAGGTGGGCTGTTTATGACGGGCTAGGGACAATTTGGAATATCAAACTAACCAAGGCTTTAGATTACATAAATTATTAACCCCAGAATAAATAAGGTCGTGTCAGTGTTGGGGGCCCCGATACCACTACCTTAGTCGTGCTATAAACATAATATCAATACATATGGATACATAAAAAGGAGTTATGTAATATAAGGGGTTTACAGTGTAGTTGGAAGTAAAGAAACAAGCTGCTGTTAACACTGGTCGTGAAGGTGACTCAGTGACCATAGTACGAAGTCTCGATCCATGATGCATATCAAGCCACTGCACTGCCCATCGTCAAGAAACGGCAGTCCAGGACACGGTAAAACAATACCTTTTTCACAGAGGTCAGCAACCCCGAGACAATGATCAAGATTCCCACACCATGAAGAAGAAAGATTGTTCATAATTATTTCAGATTTAAAATCAAAAATTAATTTTGTTACATTCTCTGTAATTTTAATTAAGTTCATCCGGGTATAATAAAATCAAAGCTAAAATACATTGTAAATCTATGAAGCTGTTTGGGTGAGGGCTTTAGATCGCATTAATTTGGACACTATGGGCCGATTTCATGTCTGGGTTTCGAAACACCGGGTTATATCAAAACCTAGGTTTAATACTGGTTTACGTAAAACACTGAAAAACCTGACCAAGACTTACACCCGTGGTGTATTTCACATGTGTGTGTTTTACCCGTGTTTTCAAAACCACGCTTTTTACATGGGTTACCCGCAGATTTGGAAAGGGACATAAGCGAGGAATAGGCCTAGCTTTCACTTCATCACTTTGTAGTTGAAACTCGTTACCGGTATATTATTAGCATTCGCATTCGAGATGGAGGATTAGCTACCTCCTCCCCTCCCTCCCCTCCCAAATGTGGAGAAAACCTTCACATTCTGTCAAAAATGGTGGACATATTTGGGAAAATGAGCTGGCCTGAAAACGTTTCACCATGCATTTCCATCATTTTACTCACAAAATTAGTTCTAATCCATGTCAAATGCTTACAGAACCCTACATAGCTGTTGGTAATAATGCAAATATGAATAAACGTTTTGTTATTGGCATTTCCCTTTAATTCTAACATAATATTAAAAAACAAAAGATGAGACGCGTATGCCTGAGGGTACCGAGATAACGTATGGTCAAATTTTCAAAACTCTGGGCCTGTACCGCCTTGTTCCCCCTTTATTAAGACGAGACAACCTAGGGAGACACCACAGCATCGTAGAGGTCTAAAATTAACGAGCTACTCTCGATTCACTAATATCAAAACCTATATTAGCTCGGCCATTTACCTTTCGACCGACCATTCAAAATTGCGCCAAATTCCCTCAATCAAAATTGCGCACCCTTTTCTCTTTGGCATTTAACTGCTCCATTCAAATTCCATAGCACCACCACCACCCTTTCCTGTCATGGACGGAGGAGCCGGCCAAGGCCGGCTCTTGTGCCCACGACAGGCGTGTGCTACAACAGCTTGTTCTGAATGTGCACGTAAAACCCTATGACATGACATGACGAAAGTATGTCATTATAAGATTGCATTCTATGATAGACGTTTATTGCTTTAATACCGGTGGTAACCGATCAACTTTCATTACTAGTACTTCCTGTTTTCGTGCAGTTCATACACCATGAAGAAAATGTTTATTTTTACTAATTTAATAAGTAACTATATTTATTACCCCCAGTGACCACTCATAACAGGAAAAATATTTTCCGTATTTTCTCAATGAGAAATATTATGCAGACGTACAATATTACTGGATGATTTGACGCTTACAAAGCAATGACTTTGTCGGTACTAAATATAACATTATCGCGATTTGGCAAACACACAAAATGACGTCATGTACTTTAAAGGGACATTCCTGGGTTTGCTGTAATTTTAAAAATATTATCGACTGACAGAGACTTTTTAACGATTGTAATTACATATCAAATATATTTTTCTGCATAATATATTAGTGGCTGTATATTAAAAGTATTTCCGATCGTTATAATATTTGTACTAGGTTAAATTTCATTATATTTCCTAAGTACGAAATTATTTGAAAACAAAATCCAGTTTGGGCTTCTTACAAATATTAAGACGACCAGAAACACATTAAATATACAGATAATGATATTCTAAAGAAGAAAATATATTTAATGTATAAGTTTAATAAGTACAAATATTTAATTAGTCGGAAACATCATACAATGCAGCAAATTCTGGAATGTCCCTTTAATGAGTTTGCGTTCACGACTGTTTTAATATTAAATTTATAACAAAATGTCATTTTAACGCAAATCATTATTTATATTTTTAGCAAAATAACGATAATTTTGTTTTTGAAAATTATCTGTGAACGTGATTAAAATGCAATGTTATAGCAATACCCAGAACAGTGTGTAAAGTGGTTTACGTTGTTTCTATAGCCTACATGTACGTGCATGTGCGCCTAAAATAAAGGCGTTTAGAGCAAACATAGCTGGGGTAATAAATAGAATAGCGAACTCAGTACCAGTTATTATCAATGTATGTCCCGAGTGAAATACTTTTCATTTGTCACTCGCTAAAGCTCGCGACAACTAAAAATGATTTGATTCGGGACATAATTTACGTTTATTATCCTCTATATATATCAGGCGCTTTGTTGTTCATTCGCCACGAACATGGTGAAGGGGTGGATCTAATTATACAGTCATGCTAAAAAAACAAAAACCAGGCAAAAGGGCATCTTGTCTAAAGGGGGAGGGGGTTCGAACCCCCCACCCCACCCTGTATTCGTTTCTGTAGTGGCGTAGGCAGGATTGTGTATTGGGGGGGGGGGGGGGGGGCACCTGGCAGCCAAGCAAACAATGATATTGAGTACACCACTGATCACCCCTAATTTTGCCGGGATTGGGGCATCCCCCCCTTTCCCCCACGCCACTGTTTCTGTAGTGGCTTCAAATGATCTCTAAAATACGTTCACATTTCATGGCTCTGCAATACTGACGTAAAACACGATTTTGCTGCCGAAATTATCCATGAAGAAAAGTTACTTTGAGCAAACCCAGCGAAAAACCACCTCAAGGGCAGGTTTAAACAAGCAATACAATTGTAACCCAGTGTTAAACAAGGATTACTGAAAACCAGACATGTGAAATGCACAGTAAACATGACCCAGAGTTTAACCTAGGTTTAAACCATATGTTTCCAAAACCCAACGATAACCTAGACATATGAAATCGGCCCTATAGGTTTTGTGTCTGCTCTGAGCACATCAAGGTCCTTTTAGTAAAGTAATGTTAAAACAGCTGGTAAAGAGTTGTACTTACTCGGATTCAGATTGGCATTTCGAGTTTTTTTAGGTGAAATGTTTTAAGGTTATCATGTTTGTACTAAATTTGGGCTGCTTTATTTGGGGTATACGTATTTTAGGCACATCCTTCATTGCCTCAGCGTTGATGCAGTCTAAAGCCCTGTTCAAACAACAGCAAACAGAAGCTATGTGGTCCCGCTTCCATTTTCCTGCTCAAGTCCCTGCAGCTCAGATGGGACATAGACGTCGACATCAAAAAGATTAATATCAATGTGAAATTCAAATACCCCTTTCCAGGGGATGTAGTCACTTTATTTATTAGTAGTAATCGAAGGGAGACGGTGGTGTGGTTAAGCCATCGGACATGAGGCTGGTAGGTACTGGATTCGCATCCCGGTACCGGCTCCCACCCAGAGCGAGTTTTAACAACTCAGTGGTTAGGTGTAAGACCACTACACCGTCACGGTAGTACACCCTTTTCTCTCTCACTAAGTCACTGTTGTGTAGACAGCTCAGATAGCCGAGGTGTGCCCAGAACAGCGTGCTTGAACCTTAATTGGATACAAGTATGAAAATAAGTTGAAATAAAATAAAATGAACATGTTGACGATACGTGTGTGAAAGTGACAGAATAAATGTGTTAAAATTGAACTTCGAATTATGTCATCAATTCTACTACAATACAGATTAGTAATCTACAATCGCTATATTCAGTAATAGCACAATATAGTTTTTGTTAAAGTCATTTGTGATTGTTTGGTTATTTATTTAATTAGAAATTATCCAATTATAAGAAGCCAGTCGTCTCAATATACCAGTCGTGGTGCAATGGTTAGAACGAGAAATCGTGCAATGGGCCCACCGACGGGTTGTGAAACCCTGCACAACCAATACATGTACCATCTTTGATTTCATTGGGAAAGACTCGATTCATTCTTCTGACAAATATGTTTTGAGTTATGACCGTGGGAAAATTTCAGTTGGATGCTGTGGATGGACATCTTGGGATTTCTGTGACTGCAGCCTCAAACAACATTGAAACCCTGCTTAACCAATGTACCACCCTTGATTTAGTGGGGGGGGGGGGGGGGGGGGGGGGGGGGAAACAAGTCATTCATCCCTCTGGACTAAATCATTTCTAATTTAGACCATTCACCTACTTGCTATGGGCAGCTATCAAGGGATTTGGCGACCATTTTGAAACAGGGTAATCCCCAAGTTATGCCGGGTTTATGAATATTTTGCCTACTTAATGACATTTGAATTCTACATGTCTTACTTCTTAAATGAACATTTAAGTACCAAGTGTATACTAGTCGTAGGGCAGACTCTGGACTGTTGTCAAGTGGCAGAAGACATTTCGTCGCGTGAGAGCTAAAAGGTCGCAAGTGACAGATACGACCTAAACCGTCTGTTTTGCATATTCGGAATCGCCATCCCCGATTACATATTGTCACAAAAAATCGTAGCTGTCCCTAATAGCATCACTTATACAGAAGGATTTAAATGGTTGTAAGTGAATTAGATACCAATTTGCACGAAAATAGACGTAACTGACACATACGACTTTCCTCCGATTTGCTTGCTGTCCATTATGTGAACACGACTGGTCGTGTGTGGTAGATACACCCTTTTTAAATACAGTTCGTTATATAATTATGTCCGACATAGGTCGTATGTGCCAAATACGACACATGTATTCTTTGTTATCGGCATGTGATAGAAATTACAAATGCGAAGTACAATAGAGCATACATTATGTCAATATTTTTATGTGCTGAATCCTAAAAATAATGAAGACTTTTGTCGTTGTGAGAGCCCGGTCTATTTAAGAAAAACTTTTGGTACTGAATGCACCGAACCATTTGGCAACAGATATATATATGTATATATAAATAGGAATTGCAGTAACATTAATGTTTGTATGGTTTGCTATTTTATGTGCACCATAATTACAATAATAAACATGGTCTGGTGGATTTTCTTGAAAAACAAATATCTATTTTGAAATGTTTTTTTAACTGAAGCAGTTTCCAACATGTAATTTATATCTGTAGATACAATTTTATTTCATATGTGGCATATACGACCAAAGTTCAAGCATAATCACACTGATTTTGGATGTACATGTATTTAATTATATGTTACGGTGATCAAGTTCCACCTTTCAGCTAACTTTGAAGATCTACATGATTGCCTAATGTAGGCATTATGGATTAACAATATTGCACATACAAACGTCATTGTAAGTTATCCAGGGCAAAGTCCAGTAACCAAAGACAGTGTAATCAGACGTAAGGTTAAAAGGTGTTGAATGTGGCCTCAACATAAACGATAGCAAGATCTATGAACTTTGATTAACTTTACAGTTAACAAATATTTGCAACAGAATATCTCTGTCCCGAGTCAGACCCCCGATCCTATCGGAGGCCGGACTCTGGATAGGCGTGTTCGAAACCCTAGTGGTATATGTACTATGGACACGTTAAACCAGTTACTAAGCTAAGCTAAGCAACAGGACCTGAACATGATATATAGCATACACAACAGAACTTGGCACATCAATGACAACAGGACCTGAACATAACATAGCAAAAAGCTGAACATGAGAAAATAATCACCATAGAAAATTAACGTGACATAGCACCTAGAGCACATTGATTAATTAATCATCGGCTATTGGATGTCAAACATTTGGTAAATATGACTCAGTCCTCAGAGGAAACCCGCTACATTTTTCCTAATGCAGAAAGGTATCTTTTATATGCACTTTCCCAGACAGGACAGTGCATACCACGGCCTTTATCCAGTCACTTGCGACAGAACCTGAACATGACATAGCACTCACAACAGAACCTGAGCATAATAGAGAACTCACAACAAAACCTGAACATGACGTGGCACACATAACAGAACCTGAACGTGACATAGTACACACAACAGAACCCGAAGAACATGACAACACATATACAACATACCATGATCATAACATAGCACACAAGAGAACTTGAACATGACATATCACTCTCAACAGACGCAGAAAAAATAATTTAGCACACACACACAACAGAAACCGGAGGATTGATCACTTAACACTCAACAAAAGGCGGAGAGAACACTGCACATAACATAGTCTGGAGATATCACTGAACACGCATCATACATAACCTGGAAAGATCTCTGAACACAGTAGAACCCGAAGAGATCACTGAACACAGTAGAACCTGGAGAGATCACTGAACACACAACAGAACCTGGAAAGATCACTGGACTCAAAACAGAACCTGGAGAGACCACCGAACAAACAATAGAACCGGGAGAGATCACTGAACACACAACAGAACCTGGAGATATCACTGAACACACATCATAACCTGGATAGATAACTAAACGCACAATAGAACCTGGAGAGATCACTTGACACACAACAGAACCTGGAGAGATCACTGAACACACAATATAACCTGGAGAGATCACTGGACACACAACAGAACCTGGAGAGATCACCAAATACACAACAAAACCAGGAGTGTGCACTGAACACACAACAGAACCTGGAGAGTACACCCAACGCACAGCAGAAGCTATAGGGTTTACTGTTCACTCAATATAACCTGGAAAGAATCCTGCATACTCAACAGTACACACCCTCACTGGAAATGTAAACCCTAGATCCTTTAAATGAGCTTCACTTGAACCCACTGTATCCCAAACCAATAAGCTGCTAAACATAGTTTCTTCATTAAAGGATACCAGTTTCAGTTTGCTTAACTATTCTAGTTTATCTGTTGCACTAGCTGATAAACCAGATATTCTTGAAACTAGTGAAGTACACCCTGAGGCAACAGAACCAGGAACTATCTGCAAAAGGAATCCCATGGCACAAAGAACACGGAAAGAACACTGCACACAACATGACATCAGCTTTTTTGATGACTCAACAGGAATGAATACTTGCCTAGAAAATGAGGTTTTGTATGGACAAGTCGTCTGATTCTGATGCACCATCATCAAACAACATGGAGCACTACCACCAGTGTTTCTGCCAGATAGAAATTTTTGGGTATGGCTCTATAGAATTGAATGCAACCACAGTCAACAGAGAGAAAGAAAATGAGTTAAGTTTAGGGTTAGGATTAAGAAAATCATACAGTAATGATAAGAGTAATTAATTTTATCAAAAAGTTAACTTAAAAAATAAATTCTGCAAATATATTTGGGTATGGTACCATAACCATTTTACCCTCTGGCAGACAAAATCAGGGGTGGATAAAAGAAAACAAGGATTTCACAAGTCAGAGTAGTTTTTTTCGCATTATTATTTTGTTCAATTGGTGATTTTATTTATCGTATTATTATTAATAAAAGTTAAATAACTTTTTTTCACGTAATATTTTAAGCAGTGATTTTATTAATACTACTTCTACTTGTATTCCTTTTTGAATGTTTGCTTCTAAATATTTTCTATTTACAAGCTTTCTCCTTTTAAAACATAAATATGTGATTTGTAAAACTGAAATGTTTTAGAAGTGATGGTTCTTTCAGAATAAATATTTAAATTTACTTGATATACTGTTGGTCGTAAATGACGCATTTAATTTAATCATGAATAATTGACATAACTACAACTATTTAAGCAAATAACTAAAACACCTAATATGCTATAAATGCCGCAAATATACAAAGAAATCGTAAATATGTTCAGCTTTCAGTGTCATTAAAACAAATTCGACATCTTAACTACTGATTAAGAAAAACTGTTTTCCTTCATTATCTCGTTTTTAAAAAAAATGCATTTTTATGCACTTATGTTCTTCTGGCTCTCACGCGACGATTTGATTGTGTCCCGATTCTTCTCCACTGTCCTCTCTTTCCCCTCCCCCAACCCCTCCAACATGCTGGACTAGGTACAGCCCTGGTTTGAAGCAGTAGGCTTGAGAATTCTCTAGACTAAGCACAACACAAAATAGTTCACCTATATGTTTATTAAATAACGTTTCGCAACAAGCATAACATATAATACAAGCAATTTCCAGTGGTTGACAATGATCTGTTTTTACGTGAATTCTAGTTCTTGAGAAGCTCTCCTCTACATGAATTACTGGCGAGTCTTTTGTCCCTGTCTGTGGGACCGAGCCATTTCTCCACATAGTGAATGAGAGACGAGGTTGAGGTGTCCACTTCCTGTATGGCATAGTCGAGATGCTCCATCTGGGAGGTGGACAGTATGGACAGGTCTGAGAAGTCCGAGTCCTCACTGCAACCACTGGTTATGTGTCGCACGACCTCGCTCAGAGACGACTGCAGGAAGCGGTTGGACGTCTTCTGGATCAGTTCCGCGTACCGGTTGATGCTTTCGACGTCTCCTCCTTCTCCTGTAATAATATATTAAAAAATACATTGAAGTTGGCTCACTCCAGGGGAATGTTCTTATCAGACCATTCCTTGTTTTAACTAGGATGTTGTTATGGGGATGGGAGGAGAGGGGGGACTGCAGGATTTTTTAAGGGAGTGGTGCTGTGTAAAAGATAAATAAAAAGGCACCTTTATAATATTCCAAAACACACTAACATACATATTATATAGTGGTAATCTTCCTTCAGAATTAACCAGCCAGCTAAGAGATTACACCTTTATAATATTCCAAAACACACTGACATACGTACTATACAGTGCTAATCTCCCTTCAGAAGCAACCAGCCAGCTAACAGATTACAACTTTTGTACTAAAATGACTTTGGGGTCCTGTGAAATGAAGTTTAATGACACCCAGACATGAAAAATGAATCAGCTACTGGTTGTCAAACTTGAGCATACAAATAAATGATTGAATGAATGGCACTTTGAAGGATGAGGTAAGGGTTGTCATTTCCCTCCCCACATATTCACATCTGAGTTGATAAAGATTCTTGTTTTCCAAATCCAGTGATCAAGAATGTACAGCAGGGTCAGTGGTACAGCAGTATGAGAAGCTCAAGTACCGTGTTCTCCGTCAGCCAGAAAAGGGTGGGGTTTTACTGTAGCAGAGGTGTTCATCTGAGGTGCCATGGATCATGACATCAATTCAACTGGCTTTTTTTCTTCCCATCCCAAGCAATGCCTCACAACTGGCACAACAAAGGCTGTGGTAAGTGTTGTCCCGTATATCAGTTTTACAAATTAAATGCTGCACAGAGACTGAGCATGGGATAGACGTATCTGAACCATTTTTGGATGGAGGCATGTTAATAAAATCACCTAGCCTAAATGCTGACATTTGGTGGTAGGAGAATAATCTCTCTATATCTCTCTCTATACTGGAACTATAACTTGAGAATTCTGACCTGGCTTTGCGTGGAGCACGGGCTCTGCTGAGTGGATGAGAAGATTACTGTTTTCTACAAGACTATCTACGTGACCGAGCAGCGCCCTCGAGCGGCAGTAACTCAGGTAGTAGTATTGGAACGGCCTTGAACTTTCCCGCAGACAAACATCAACCTCCACCTGTCATAGAAGTAGTACATGAAGCGTGAAGAAGCTTAGCGATATAAATAGATAACAATACTAGTAGAGTACATGAAGCGTGAAGAAGCTTAGCGATATAAATAGATAAAAATACAAGTAGAGTACATGAAGCGTGAAGAAGCTTAGCGATATAAATAGATAACAATACTAGTAGAGTACATGATGCGTGAAGAAGCTTAGCGATATAAATAGATAACAATACTAGTAGAGTACATGAAGCAGCTTAGTGATATAAATAGATAACAATACTAGTAGAGTACATGAAGCAGCTTAGCAATATAAATAGATAACAATACTAGTAGAGTACATGAAGCGTGAAGCTCGGCAATATAAATAGATAACAATACTAGTAGAGTACATGAAGCTTGAAGAAGCTTGGCGATATAAATAGATAACAATACTAGCAGAGTACATGAAGCTTGAAGATATAAATAGATAACAATACTAGTAGAGTACATGAAGCGTGAAGAAGCTTGGCGATATAAATAGATAACAATACTAGTAGAGTACATGAAGCGTGAAGAAGCTTGGCGATATAAATAGATAACAATACTAGTAGAGTACATGAAGCGTGAAGAAGCTTAGCGATATAAACACAATTAAACACTGCAGTTTTTAATTACATTTATGAAGTGGGTTATTGGCTTTTAAAGAATGGTAATGTAGGGTAAATAATAATAGGGTAGTTGGAACTTTCAACCAGTTATAATAGAAAGCTAGGGCAAATTTTTGGGGGCTCAGTCTTTTAGGGCTTTATGTGATGCATCGTCTGCTATAGAGCGGAAGGATACATAAGCAGAAGTTAGGCAAAGAGTCATGTGACGGGAGTTGTCCATCACTGAAAAAAATGTCAAAGAACAGGTGAAACAATTTTTGTTGCATTTTTAAGCCCACCACCTGCCTCAAGTCAAGCCACCATAGTTATATATTGTAATTTTGGAGAGAAATTAATATAAGTAAACTGGAATTTTGTTCGGATTTTCCCCCACCTGCAATAGTCCATTTTAGTATCATGGATATGTTTTGTACAATTATTTTATTACCACCTATTTGTCAGGTGGTGATGATATATTATGTGATGTTTTATGATGTATAATGTTTTATACGAGACCACCTACATGTATGTATAAGTTTTGATATGAGACACCTGACACCTATGATTTATTTACAAGTTGTCACGGGATATAATGTCAAATACGGGTGTCAGGTGGAATATTTCTTATTGTGACAATTTTCATATTTATGTCGTTTTAATAAAAACGGCCATTTCAAACAATCTGCTGTTACTGGTTGTTATTTCGATAGATTAAGAACTGAAACTTGCTGGTAATAATCCGCACTTCATAAAAATAGATAACAATACTAGTAGAGTACATGAAGCACGAAGAAGCTTAGTGATATAAATAGATAACAATACTAGTAGAGTACATGCAGCACGAAGAAGCTTAGCGATATAAATAGATAACAATACTAGTAGAGTACATGAAGCACGAAGAAGCTTGAAGATATAAATAGATAACAATACTAGTAGAGTACATGAAGCACGAAGAAGCTTAGGGATATGAATAGATAACAATACTAGTAGAGTACATGAAGCACGAAGAAGCTTAGTGAGACCTTGACGTTTAAGGGGAGCTCTCACTTTCACTCCCCTGAGACTACTTTTTCAAAAAGTAATTTTTAGCTCCCTTAGAATATCAATTTATATAGTACCAATATGATATGTTAAATGGCTTCCCATAACAGGACTTGAACTCAATGATGGCAATTGCCGTTGTTGAGATATAAATTGCCGTATGTCGGAAGCATCACCTCGGTAAAGCTCCTCAATAATGGTGTACAATATCTGTCAATATTTAACATTTGCACATTTGAAATATGTCTACATACAGAAAAATAACCTTTGAGTTACGTTTATTTGTTGCAAAAGTTACTTTATAAAATATTGCCATAGACAGTCAAAATTGACATCGGTGGGTCATTTCACCCATGGCAATTGTTTTTTAAATGTCGTGGGAGACAAATTCTTAAGTTCGAGACCTACCATAAATCTAAGTTGGAGGAGCAAGTAATCACACTGCTCATTTTTAATTCACATCGAGGTCTGCTTGGAGATTATGATACATAAATAGAAAGACTTAAATAGATATAAATAGATATAAATACATATAGTGTACATGAAGTATGAAGAAGCTTGGAATGAAATAACAAGAAATAATACATGAAGTGTGCAGATTAGCATGAAAACATGTATACCATGCAGAAGATTAGTTTGAATTTAGTAAGGTGTAAGTCCAGACAAACCTGTCTTATGTGACCACACAAGGAAGTAGACAAAAGCTACCACTTAAGACATGTAGCCACTGATTATTGGTTCCCACATATATAGTCTTTAAAACGTTTGTAGTTGTTTCTTTTATTGTCTGTATTAATTAAAGAATGTGTGCTCTATTGTAACTAAAAATCAACTTTCAACATGTTGCCTTCTTCAGAACTAATGAAATGTAATTAATTTAATTCAACAGTTTGGAATTGATTCTCTCACAAGTTTGTTTTGTTCTTAATCCATTTTACTACTTCATATGGTGCATTGCAGCTATTGCATGAGTACAAAAATCTACAAACGTGAAGCTTAGCCCACACAGAGGCAATTAGATGCACTCCAGAGTGGTACGTTCTTAACTGCTACGTGAGGACTTAATGGCTACTACTACCTGTGAAGATTGCTCATGTGTGTGTATTTGCTGCAACTTGTTGCTGTTGTTTTAAATAACCCTTTCATATAACAGGACACATTTACTGTGGCTGCTTAATACAGGTATCAGAGTGATTTGAGATCCAAGTTAGGTGGCTGTTGGCCGTTTTCTAGACTGCTTATTACGAGTGCATTTACACTGAAAATCATTTGGTAGTGAAACACGTGATTGACAGATGATTACAGGCAGCCGCCAGGAAGGGTTTGACTGTTCGTAATTAGTACTTGAAGCATGCTAGGCTCAGTGATAAATAAAGAGAAAACCTTATTCTAAATATAACGGACAAATGCCTAACATTAAATGTGTAAAAAATACTATGACGCAAACATTGGGATCCTATATTCATAGTTCTAATGAAGAAAATATTTTATTTAATGACGCACTCTGCACATTTTATTGACGGTTATATGGCGTCAGACATATGGTTAAAGACCACAGAGATATTGAGAGAGGAAACCTGCTGTCACCACTTCATGGGCTACTCTTTTCGATTAGCAGCAAGGGATCTTTTATATGCACCATCCCACAGACAGGATAGTACATACTAAGGCCTTTGTTAAACCAGTTGTGGAGCACTGGCTGGAACAAGAAATAGCCCAATGGGTTCACTGACGGGGATCGATCGTAGATCGACCACGCATCAAGCGAACGCTTCACCACTGGGCTATGTCCCAGCCCTTCTAATGAAGAATGCAGAAGCTCAGTGATAATAGAAACAGAAATATCAGTACCAGTATTACACTTCGGTGATAATAGAAACAGAAATACCAGTACCAGTATTACACTTCGGTGATAATAGAAACAGAAATATCAGTACCAGTATTACACTTCGGTGATAATAGAAACAGAAATACCAGTACCAGTATTACACTTCGGTGATAATAGAAACAGAAATGCCAGTACCAGTATTACACTTCGGTGATAACAGAAACAGAAATGCCAGTACCAGTATTACACTTCGGGGATAACAGAAACAGAAATGCCAGTACCAGTATTACACTTCAGTGATAATATCAACAGAAATATCAGTACCAGTATTACACTTCGGTGATAATATCAACAGAAATATCAGTACCAGTATTACACTTCGGTGATAATATCAACAGAAATACCAGTACCAGCATTACGCTTCGGTGATAATATAAACAGAAATACCGGTACCAGTATTACACTTCGGTGATAATAGAAACAGAAATGCCAGTACCAGTATTACACTTCGGTGATAACAGAAACAGAAATGCCAGTACCAGTATTACACTTCGGGGATAATATCAACAGAAATGCCAGTACCAGTATTACACTTCAGTGATAATATCAACAGAAATATCAGTACCAGTATTACACTTCGGTGATAATATCAACAGAAATATCAGTACCAGTATTACACTTCGGTGATAATATCAACAGAAATACCAGTACCAGCATTACGCTTCGGTGATAATATAAACAGAAATACCGGTACCAGCACTACACTTCGGGGATAATAGAAACAGAAATGCCGGTACCAGCATAACACTTCGGGGATAATAGAAACAGAAATGCCGGTACCAGCATTACACTTCAGTGATAATAGAAACAGAAATGCCGGTACCAGCATTACACTTCGGGGATAATAGAAACAGAAATGCCGGTACCAGCATTACACTTCGGTGATAATAGAAACAGAAATGCCGGTACCAGCATTACACTTCAGTGATAATAGAAACAGAAATACCAGTACCAGCATTACACTTCAGTGATAATAGAAACAGAAATACCAGTACCAGCATTACACTTCAGTGATAATAGAAACAGAAATGCCAGTACCAGGATTACACTTCAGTGATAATAGAAACAGAAATGCCAGTACCAGTATTACACTTCAGTGATAATAGAAACAGAAATGCCAGTACCAGGATTACACTTCAGTGATAATAGAAACAGAAATGCCAGTACCAGGATTACACTTCAGTGATAATAGAAACAGAAATGCCAGTACCAGTATTACACTTCGGTGATAATAGAAACAGAAATGCCAGTACCAGCATTACACTTCGGTGATAATATAAACAGAAATGCCAGTACCAGGATTACACTTCAGTGATAATATAAACAGAAATGCCAGTACCAGGATTACACTTCAGTGATAATAGAAACAGAAATACCAGTACCAGTATTACACTTCGGTGATAATAGAAACAGAAATGCCAGTACCAGTATTACACTTCGGTGATAATAGAAACAGAAATGCCAGTACCAGTATTACACTTCGGTGATAACAGAAACAGAAATGCCAGTACCAGTATTACACTTCGGGGATAATATCAACAGAAATGCCAGTACCAGTATTACACTTCAGTGATAATATCAACAGAAATATCAGTACCAGTATTACACTTCGGTGATAATATCAACAGAAATATCAGTACCAGTATTACACTTCGGTGATAATATCAACAGAAATACCAGTACCAGCATTACGCTTCGGTGATAATATAAACAGAAATACCGGTACCAGTATTACACTTCGGTGATAATAGAAACAGAAATGCCAGTACCAGTATTACACTTCGGTGATAACAGAAACAGAAATGCCAGTACCAGTATTACACTTCGGGGATAATATCAACAGAAATGCCAGTACCAGTATTACACTTCAGTGATAATATCAACAGAAATATCAGTACCAGTATTACACTTCGGTGATAATATCAACAGAAATATCAGTACCAGTATTACACTTCGGTGATAATATCAACAGAAATACCAGTACCAGCATTACGCTTCGGTGATAATATAAACAGAAATACCGGTACCAGCACTACACTTCGGGGATAATAGAAACAGAAATGCCGGTACCAGCACTACACTTCGGGGATAATAGAAACAGAAATGCCGGTACCAGCATTACACTTCGGGGATAATAGAAACAGAAATGCCGGTACCAGCATTACACTTCGGGGATAATAGAAACAGAAATGCCGGTACCAGCATTACACTTCGGTGATAATAGAAACAGAAATGCCGGTACCAGCATTACACTTCGGTGATAATAGAAACAGAAATGCCGGTACCAGCATTACACTTCAGTGATAATAGAAACAGAAATACCAGTACCAGCATTACACTTCAGTGATAATAGAAACAGAAATACCAGTACCAGCATTACACTTCAGTGATAATAGAAACAGAAATGCCAGTACCAGCATTACACTTCAGTGATAATAGAAACAGAAATGCCAGTACCAGGATTACACTTCAGTGATAATAGAAACAGAAATGCCAGTACCAGTATTACACTTCAGTGATAATAGAAACAGAAATGCCAGTACCAGGATTACACTTCAGTGATAATAGAAACAGAAATGCCAGTACCAGTATTACACTTCGGTGATAATAGAAACAGAAATGCCAGTACCAGGATTACACTTCGGTGATAATAGAAACAGAAATGCCAGTACCAGGATTACACTTCGGTGATAATATAAACAGAAATACCAGTACTAGCATTACACTTCAAGGATAATATAACATTTTACAGTTGTGCAAGTGAGACATGACCCCGTACATCCCCTCCCACAAATTAAAAACGACTACTGAAATTATCTTTAGAAAGCTGAAGACTACACCATACTTCGATGAACATCGGGCCGAATTTACAAAGCCTGTTTATGACTTACAAACGTGTAACTACGTATATTTACAATGAAAAAGAAAGAAATGTTTTGGTTAACGACGCACTCAACACATTTTATTTATGGTTATATGGTGTCAGACATATGGTTAAGGACCACAGAGATATTGAGAGAGGAAACCCGCTGTTGCAACTTCATGGGCTACTCTTTTCAATTAGCAGCAAGGGATCTTTTATATGCACCATCCCACAGACAGGGTAGTACATACCACAACCTTTGATATACCAGTTGTGGTGCACTGGCTGGATCGAGAAATAGCCCAATGGGCCCACCGACGGGGTTCGATCCCAGACCAACCGCGCATCGAGCAAATGCTTTTAGCACTGGGCTACATCCTGCCCTATATTTACAATGCTTAAAGACCTGCGTTTAAGAAAAACAGGCTTCGTCAATTCGGCCCATCATTTTTAGCCTTTTTGTGAAAATTAATTTTTACCAGAGCTGAAAAATCACTTACCTGACTTCTGTCAGTTTATTTGGAGTAGTACAAAAACCGTGTGCTACTACATTCAAGAAAGTTATTTTGTTCAACGTCTCCATTTTAATTTACTGTATTTATTTCAAAATGATAAAAAAAAATCTCAAGAAAGGGTTCGCCCCCAACCTATTATTTCACTAACTTGTTTCAGATATACGAACAAGACATAACAAGGTACAATATAACAGCAGTCTTACCAAGCCAGCATGCTATGTCTGGTTACAGAACGATTCGTACCCATTTTGTTTCATCCCTGGATGTTTCGTACATAAAACCGCTTTACACAAATTATCTAGGGTATAAAACTGTAGTGTGTACGAAACGTCCAGGGATGAAACAAAATGGATACGAATCGTTCAGTAATCCTGTGTTTACACTAACAGAAAACAAAGTGCACTTGTATTTTCTGACATCAACAATTACAACAAAAAGTGTACCTGTATTTCCTGACATCAACATTTAAACAAAGTGTACCTGTATTTCCTGACATCAACATTTAAACAAAGTGTACCTGTATTTCCTGACATCAACATTTAAAACAAAGCGTACCTGTATCTCCTGACATCAACATTTAAAACAAAGCGTACCTGTATCTCCTGACATCAACATTTAAAACAAAGCGTACCTGTATCTCCTGACATCAACATTTAAAACAAAGCGTACCTGTATCTCCTGACATCAACATTTAAAACAAAGTGTACCTGTATCTCCTGACATCAACATTTAAAAAAACAAAGTGTACCTGTATTTCCTGACACTTCTGAAGAAGAACTTTACTGGTTGCCACGACAATCTCCACATGCTGGGGAAGTTCTACGACTTTCTGAAGTAAAAACAAGTTTGACATCAATCAGAGTCCACCTTTCATAACAGTGTTCAGCTAGCAGGTCAAAGTTAAATGGTGGTAATTTTCCAACTTTTCAGACCACAATCTGTGTACCTCATAAAAATATAAACAATGTTTTTTTTATAAAACGGCATTCCTGTTCCTACATGTACTTATGGTGTTGACTCTAGGTGACATGATTTGATTTTTTCAGGGGGAACTTACCAAGTTGTGTTCAGTGTGATTGGTCAAGTCCTGGATGCGTGTTTCACAATCTTCTAGCGACTGCAGGCCGCTCTGAATAGCCTTGTCTAGAAACCTGTCCGACCCCGAAAGAAAGGCCTGGTACACATCGTGTCCCATCTGAAAACACAACAGTTAATTATCATACAGTCCACAGACAATATGTTTGAAGCTACCCTAGTACCACTATGTCTTAAAACAGTCGGGGCTATGACATTGGTCGTCGTGACATCATAGAATACGATGGTTTTATGATATCGTAGGGTTAAGATAGCTTGGAAAATATGTGGCTAGACTCCAGATTAATACTCAGTATTCATGTGTCCCACAGGACATGTGTCTCTCCATTTTAATCTGCCTCAGCTGAAATGTGCTTGTCCCACCAGGTTTCTGCTAAAAAAATTCAGCAATATTTTAGTTGACCGTCAGTTCACTTGTCTAGACGGACAATAGAAGAATTGCTCGGGATAAATCCCTTGTGTGTTATTTTACCCAGAATTCCACTTTAATTAACCGTAAATAAAATGTGTTGAGTGCGTCGTTAAATAAAACATTTCTTTCTTTTCCACTTTAATTAAAGAAATTTAATCACTTTGTCAAATTCCACTTTAATACCCGTTTTATGTTTTTAAAAGAATTTGCTAAATTCCACATTTATTTTTTAATTAAATGAATTCCACTTTAATTGATGTTTATTTTAAAATAACTTCACTAAATTGCACTGTTTGCTTGCTGCTGCCATGTGATGATCTGATGAGACGTGTAACTCAAACCTTCAGGTCGGGGTCAGCGCCAGCATTCTCCAGTCGCAGCATCCTGGTGCCCGTGGCGAGCGCCAACTCCCCACAACTCTTACACAGACTGAGTAGACAGTCAACGATCTTCGTCCCGTACTTGTAAATAACACTGGCCAGCTCATTCTCACACCCCTGAAACAGTTCAAATACACACTGCATTGTGTTACAGTAATAACACATGGTCACACCCCTCAAACAGTTCAAATACACACTGCATTGTGTTACAGTAATAACACATCGTCACACCCCTGAAACAGTTCAAATACACACTGCATTGTGTTACAGTAATAACACATGGTCACACCCCTCAAACAGTTCAAATACACACTGCATTGTGTTACAGTAATAACACATCGTCACACCCCTCAAAGAGTTCAAATACAGACTGCATTGTGTTACAGTAATAACACATCGTCACACCCCTGAAAGTTCAAATACACACTGCATTGTGTTACAGTAATAACACATCGTCACACCCCTGAAACAGTTAAAATACACACCGACTATACTGTGTTACAGCTGTTTCACACAATAAGAGGGCCAGGGTGGGATCAGTCTAGGAAACAGTTCAAATACACACTGCATTGTGTTACAGTAATAACACATCGTCACACCCCTGAAACAGTTCAAATACACACCGACTATACTGTGTTACAGCTGTTTCACACAATAAGAGGGCCAGGGTGGGATCAGTCTAGGAAACAGTTCAAATACACACTGCATTGTGTTACAGTAATAACACATCGTCACACCCCTGAAACAGTTCAAATACACACTGCATTGTGTTACAGTAATAACACATGGTCACACCCCTCAAACAGTTCAAATACACACTGCATTATGTTACAGTAATAACACATCGTCACACCCCTGAAACAGTTCAAATACAGACTGCATTGTGTTACAGTAATAACATCGTCACACCCCTCAAACAGTTCAAATACAGACTGCATTGTGTTACAATAATAACACATCGTCACACCCCTGAAACAGTTAAAATACACACCGACTATACTGTGTTACAGCTGTTTCACACAATAAGAGGGCCAGGGTGGGATCAGTCTAGGAAACAGTTCAAATACACACTGCATTGTGTTACAGTAATAACACATGGTCACACCCCTGAAACAGTTAAAATACACACCGACTATACTGTGTTACAGTAATAACACATGGTCACACCCCTGAAACAGTTCAAATACATACTGCATTGTGTTACAGTAATAACACATCGTCACACCCCTGAAACAGTTCAAATACAGACTGCATTGTGTTACAGTAATAACACATCGTCACACCCCTGAAAGTTCAAATACAGACTGCATTGTGTTACAGTAATAACACATCGTCACACCCCTGAAACAGTTAAAATACACACCGACTATACTGTGTTACAGCTGTTTCACACAATAAGAGGGCCAGGGTGGGATCAGTCTAGGATCAGTCATGGGGCACTGGTTAGGATGAAAACCCCCCCAAAAAACCAATCAGAGAATAGGTCCACTATGGGGGTTCGATCCTACAAAGGCACTTCAGGGGAGCTAAATCCCCACATACCATTTATGAATTTGATGTAATATATTTACTTAATACTACAAACTGGTAGTAAGAAGTAAATAAATAATGCCTACGGGGTAGAATCGGCTGAACTTTTAGCCCAATTTTCGGTCCAGCAAGCAACCAAATCTGCTAACCCAATTCACAGCCATGATTGACAAAAACTAATGTGTCAATATAAACATAGAATAATTGCCAGTCCCAACAGGATGGAGAGTATAGTCGTGGTTACTACCTGTAGGAACATGGCTGTGTGACTTCCGATGGCCTTGACCTGCTCGACGACCTTCTGAAGAAGGTTCTTCACCATGTGGGAGTCAAGGTCACAGCACATGGCAGCCCACAGCGTGCTCAGCGTGGACAACAGCTGCAGCGACGTCAACATCTCAATCGTGCGGCTCTGAACACAGACGTTCTGCTCTGAGAAAAACAAACCAACAACTCGGTGGAATTAGATGTCTCTAATTAGACTTATAGTATACATTTATTAAGAGAAATAAAGAAGACATGAGACAAACAGGGATAAAGTTGATGATTTATATTATTATTCCAGAAAATGAGGAATTTTCAGTATATCTGGAACACTGTCAAAAATAAGATGGAAAACGAAAGCTGCTGGTGAAGATAATTATCAGGAAGTATATTTTTTATTCTGAGCAGCATTTGGTGCCTGCTCTCAGCCAATTTTTGGCCTTTGTAGAGACGGATGTTCAAACACTAAGGGTGAAGAAAGAAGCGATACCTCTTGCACTGTCGTCAGCACTGGGGGGCATATCCAAGATGGCCGTCACCGCGATCTTCATCGTCTGACAGCTGGCCAACATCTTGTCTGCTATACTCTCCTCCAGGTGGATAGCTGAAACATAAAAGTCGAAACTCTGTGTTGTTTAACAACACCAAATAACATTGATTCATTTACTATCAGCTATTTGAAAAAAACATGTTTGATGACACCACTAGAGCACATTGATTTATTAATCATTGGCTGTTGGATGTCAAACATTGGGTAATTCTTACATAGTCTTAGAGAGAAAACCCGCTACATTTTCAGTTATATGCACCATTCCATACAGCATAGCACATACCACAGCCTTTGATACATCAGTTGTGGTGCACTGGCTGGAACAAAAAATAGCCCAATGGGCCCACCAACAGGGATCGATCCTAAATCGACCATGCATCAGGTAAGTGCTTTACCCTTACCCCCAGCTATTGGGTGTCAAATATTTGGTAATTCTGACATGTAGCCGTAGAGGAAACTCGCTACATTTTTCCATTATCATAACAGAGGACGGCACATACCATAGCCTTTGATATACCAGTTGTGGGTAAATGGTTGGAATGGGAGAAACCTAATCAGAGAAATGATCCACTGTTGGGATTCAATCCCTTGACCCAAGCACCTGCTCTATTACTGAGCTATATCTCAGCCAGTTTCTATGAAGAAGGAGGAAATGTTTTATTTAACGATGCACTCAACACATTTTATTTAAGGTTATATGGCGTCAGATATGGTTAAGGACCACACAGATATTGAGGGAGGAAACCCACTGTCACCACTTCATGGGCCACTCTTTTCAATTAGCAGCAAGGGATGTTTTATATGCACCATCCCACTGCCTTTGATATACCAGTTGTGGTGCACTGGCTGAATGAGAAATAGCCCAATGGGCCCACCGACGAGGATCGACCCCACATCGAGTGAACACTGTATCATGTTTTTATGAAGGTCACTTACCATGAAAGCTCTCCATGGATGAGGACACGAAGAGTTTACACGTCTTGAGAAACGTAGAAATCGACATGTTTAAACTGGACCCAGTAGAAGCTGCAAAGGAACAAGAGGAACATTTGTTTTGTTTAACGACACTACTAGAGCACATTGATTTATTAATCATCGGTTATTGGATGTCAAACATTCGGTAATTCTGACAGTTGTAGAAAGGAAATCCACTACATTTTTCATTAGTAGCATGGGATCTTTCATATACACCATCCCACAGACAGGATAGCACATACCACCTCCTTTAATATACCAGTCATGGGGCACTGGCTGGAACGAGAAATAACCTACTGGGGGTCGATGGGGGGTCGATCCTAGACCATCAAGCGAGCGCATTACCACTAGGCTACATTCTGTCCCACGTACAAGAGGAAAACTAGAAATCCACGGAACACTGATGTTCCCACCTCAGTGTAACTGGACAGACACATGTACTGATCATACTGACAAGCCTAACACTACAGCATGAAGCGGTAATTATCTGGCAAAGAGAAGATAAAATTACAGATAAAAGAAAAATAATTCCAGTGACCAATGGTGACATTCCATGTACACAATACATCAACAACAATGTGAAAACTATTTATACAAAATACCCTGGTGTTTGTAGCAGCCCAGAATGGTTTTATTATCTGAAACAGAAAAGCTAAGTGACTAGAGACATAGATAAGAAGAAGTTTGTTTTGTTTAATGTCATCACTAGAGCACATTAATTTATTAATTATCGGCTATTGGATATCAAACATGGTTATTAATTATCGGCTATTGGATATCAAACATATGGTTATTTTGACACAACACAGAGAGGAAACCTGCTACATTTTTTTCATTAGTAGCAAGGGATCTTTATATGCACCATCCCACAGACAAGATAGCACATACCATGGCCTTCATATACCAGTCGTGGTGCACTGGCTGGAACGAGAAATAGCCCAGTGGGTCCACCGATGGGAAGACACAGAATAAGTAGTTAAATTAATGACATAGGACAGTGTTCGAGATTAATTTCTTTGGCAATATCCCAGTTGGATACTAACATTTCAAAATCTGGTTTCCCACCTGAGAATTTAGTATTATATGGCATCCCGGTGGGATACTGGGTTCTTGAAGTCTGGTATCCAAAATTAAATTCTGGTATCTCCGGGATATTGGGATACCGTTAATCTCGAACACTGCATAAGATATCAGCTTTACTCTGTGATAGTAAGAATGAACAATTTCTCATTCAGCCTGAACAGGATAAAGGTGATATCCTATGTCATTCATTAGTTATTATCTTTATCCTGCAGACCATAAAAATTAAGAGGAAAAGCTATTATTTTTGTTATTTCAGTTACATTGTACAATGACCTAGAGGTCAAATGAGCACTTTTGTAATGTAGCTATGCATGTGACATCACATGAGTGACGTTAAAAGTCATAATCTGCTAGTATACATTTATGACTGCTTTAATCGGCCAATAGGAAGAGTGGTTGCAGAATAAGATATTTCAGTACTCACATCTCTTGAAGGAGCCTCCGGAGCCGAGCTGACCAGACCTGAACACACACGCGGGAGACAGCAGCGGACTCTTGACAAGACCATTGACACTAGAAGAGAAACCTTCATCATCAAGCCTGGCCTGCTGCACATGAGTATCATGTGGCAATTACAACAGGAAATATTTGACACGGCTTACCTTCTGGTGTGTAATCCAGCTGCCTGCCAGACAGTACAAGAAACACTAGATTATGCAAATTGGTTTGATCACATTCAGCAGATTGCACATGCTTTTGAAAATGATGTTCATGGCACTAAGTTAAACCAGTATTGTAGGGGCTCCAACCTGAAGTGGGAGAACTCACAAATCAATGTCTCTCGTCATTAAGTATGTAAGACAGAGATAACCAATGAAAGTCGGCTATCAAAGATAATTCTATGTTTCATGGGCTATCACGTGACTGCCTTAATCAAGGGAAGTATGACGTGGTTGGTAATATGACGTCATATTAATGCGAGTTGGTGATCTAAAGTCATCAGACAAATTTCAGATTGATAGTTTGTGATTGAAACCTTCATTGCAAAAGCTATCTTGTTACTTTGTCGTGTTAAATTATATTTAACATATGAAAGAAACACAGGAAGTATGATAGTGTCATTGATTTCCAAGGTCAAATAAAAAAGTCAGATGAGAGAAAAAGACAACCATGTGGGATAGAAGAAGTACACCCTCAGTATTTTGACCCTGGGACTTGGCAAGTCTTGTCAAAGTTTTTACCACCTCAGGTATCCTGTTTCTGATCACACCTGATCACATATGGTGGAGTGTTATGGTGATCACTCACCCAGATAGCGGGGATGCTAGTAAGGAATCTCTCTCCCAGTTATCTTCCGGGTTGTTGAAAACCTCGTCTTCATCCGACGACGTCCCGTCTTCGTTCTGAGTTAGAAAACATTGTACACAGTAATCAGACTGCACCACAGGGAACCCGGAACCCAATGTGCTCTAGTGGTGTCGTTAAACTAAACAAACTTTTTGTTTGTTGTTTAATGACACCACTAGAGCACATTGATTTACAGGGCATAAAATTTGAATTTTTCAGAGAACCAATACATTGTTTGTGTGGTTTTAGTGTTTACACAAATGATTTTCTTCAGTAGTTCAGATACAAATGCAAAGGTTAATGGGAAACGATAATCAAACGAGAATCTAAGATGAGTGATTTTTGTAGCTTTTCTCCATCAAATGTCCTGTCATAAAATATGAAAATATACTTTTTGTGTGCTAGGGACTCACTTCAAATCTGCCAGGTGAAAATAAAAATTAAGCTAGTTTCGATTTGTTGAAAATGAGAAATTCTGTAAAATGCTATTCATAGTAACGAGAAGACGATTTTCTCGCGATGGTGGCACGAGATTTCGCGAATGCTGGTCAACTCGCCCCCTACCAGGTCACCCCAGTGTTTTGTCAATTCGTCCCAAACTTTACTGTCTGTAAATAATTGTGACAAAATTAAAAATGGACATCTACAACTTTAGAAGGAGAAATGTTTTATTTAACGACGCATCAACACATTTTATTTACGATTATATGACGTCGGACATATGGTTAAGGACCACAGATACTGAGAGAGGAAACCTGCTGTCGTCACTTCATGGGCTACTCTTTTCGATTAGCAGCAAGGGATCTTTTGCATGCACCATCTCACAGATAGGATAGCACATACCATGGCCTTTGATATACCAGTCGAGGTGCACTGGCTGAAATGAGAAATAGCTCAATGGGTCCTCTGACGGGAATCGATCCTAGACCGACCGTGCATCAAGCGAATGCTTTACCACTGGGCTACATCCCGCCCCCTTCTACAACTTTGGTGTAATTTTATGTATTAATAATACACATGGTTCATACAGGCAAGGACCCATAACATTCAAGCACTTTTCAAGGACATACCTTATGTTTTCAAGGACCATAAATACAAACCTTAACCAGCCTTTTCGAACAATGTTTTTAATAGACTTGAATAACTGAGCTATGCTGAAGCTTGCAGTATCCGCTGTTTTTTGTGTTTTTTGCTGTTTTCGTGCGATTTGACTGCGCTTTCGCCCATGGCGCCAATGTCAATATCCTTGCGACAACAGGAACACACAGCCTTTGACATGTCCTTACTCTCTCTGATCCACGCATATTTTCGACACCACGTTTTGTAAAAAACACACTTTCTACTAGGCATGTTTAAATTTGAACATGTGCTTGCAAAAACTTCAAAATTTAAGTGATTCCTTGTCGTCTCGCCTGACTATTGTTTGCAGTTCTCAAAACGAGGCTATTACGCTCGTCAATAATCGGTAAATCTCGGCTGAGGCATTCGGAACATAGCATTTGTCCCGGAATGGGCCGAGTACATTCGGGTCACGGAACGTCGCGAGTGCTGGAATGAAAGTGCGAACACAGAAGTAAAAATGCTAAATTTCTTTCGAGATTGTTCCGAAATTTCTGGTTAAAATGATGCGCTAGTCGCACTGACATGAAATTCAAGCACTTTTTCTGAAAATAAGCACTTTCCATTTCAAACTCCTAAATTCAAGCACTTTTCAAGACCGTGCGAACCATGATACAGTGAAACTCTGTTATTACGACCACTTATTAAATGGTTTTATGTTGGAGAATCCTAATATTGGATAATTAATAACATATTACAATGAACTGTCAAGCCTATTTTAACGACATTTGTGAGTTTGTCCCTTATGTCCTTAAACGAATCATCAGGCAAGGATTTTGGACTCCGACTGGTGTGCATATTCAACAATATTTAATGCACATTATTACTTAAAATATTGGTATATTTAATTAATGAAAAGGTAATGATATAAGTTGACTAAACAGTGTTGGGTGAGTTGACCAACCACTGGGACGAGGTTGGTAAGGGACGAGTTGGTTTTGGAGGCAAGCTGACCTGCTCCCGATCTTGCGCACCGTGGTTCATGTTAGTAATACTACATGCTCTTGTGATAGGCAAAATGGGTTTTAAACTAAATCAATCTAAGTCACAAAGTTAATAGCGGTCATTTTGTCCGACACTGGGTACAGTCGCTAAAAAATACACAAATAAATGTTAAATTTATTTTTAGAATACATTGCGAAACACTGGATCAATGATGCAAATGCAAACACAACATTGTCTTATTAAAGAACCCTTGTCTTCAACAGAGTACTGCTAAAGCAACACATGTCCCGTAATGAGAGAAACTAAATATTTTTATATCCTGAGTTCAAGGGCCATAGAATGGATAAGTGGTTAAATGGCCATGTAAGTCAAACTTGATCTGTAGAAGTACATGATAAAGCTGTACACAAAATTTCAGCTCAATGTCTTGAGGCATTGAAAAAAACAAGTGTCCTGACAACAGATGGACAGACAAAACGTAAAATCACTTCAGGCTGGATTGGTAGCCTTAGGGGACTAATAAGAGATGTGTTGTATCTGATACCTTGTACAGATCACTTCAGGCTGGATTGGTAGCCTTAGGGGACTAATAAGAGATGTGTTGTATCTGATACCTTGTACAGATCACTTCAGGCTGGATTGGTAGCCTTAGGGGACTAATAAGAGATGTGTTGTATCTGATACCTTGTACAGATCACTTCAGGCTGAATTGGTAGCCTTAGGGGACTAATAAGAGATGTGTTGTATCTGATACCTTGTACAGATCACTTCAGGCTGGATTGGTAGCCTTAGGGGACTAATAAGAGATGTGTTGTATCTGATACCTTGTACAGATCACTTCAGGCTGGATTGGTAGCCTTAGGGGACTAATAAGAGATGTGTTGTATCTGATACCTTGTACAGATCACTTCAGGCTGGATTGGTAGCCTTAGGGGACTAATAAGAGATGTGTTGTATCTGATACCTTGTACAGATCACTTCAGGCTGGATTGGTAGCCTTAGGGGACTAATAAGAGATGTGTTGTATCTGATACCTTGTACAGATCACTTCAGGCTGGATTGGTAGCCTTAGGGGACTAATAAGAGATGTGTTGTATCTGATACCTTGTACAGATCACTACAGGCTGGACTGGTAGCCTTAGGGGACTAATAAGAGATGTGTTGTATCTGATACCTTGTACAGATCACTTCAGGCTGGATTGGTAGCCTTAGGGGACTAATAAGAGATGTGTTGTATCTGATACCTTGTACAGATCCTTCATCTGATGTTCCTGCCCCCGCACTAGAGGTAGTAAGAGATGTGTTGTATCTGATACCTTGTACAGATCCTTCATCTGATGTTCCCGCCCCCGCACTAGAGGTAGTAAGAGATGTGTTGTATCTGATACCTTGTACAGATCCTTCATCTGATGTTCCCGCCCCCGCACTAGAGGTAGTAAGAGATGTGATATACCTGGTAGAGATCACTTCAGGCTGGATTGGTAGCCTTAGGGGACTAATAAGAGATGTGATATACCTGGTAGAGATCACTTCAGGCTGGATTGGTAGCCTTAGGGGACTAATAAGAGATGTGATATACCTGGTAGAGATCACTACAGGTAGTAAGATACGTGATATACCTGGTGAAGATCACTAAAAGTAGTAAGATACGTGATATACCTGGTAGAGATCACTACAGGTAGTAAAATATGTGATATACCTGGTAGAGATCACTACAGGTAGTAAGATAGGTGATATACCTGATAGAGATCACTACAGGTAGTGAGATATGTGATATACCTGGTAGAGATCACTACTGGTAGTAAGGTATGTGATATACCTGGTAGAGATCACTACAAGTAGTAAGATATGTGATATACCTGGTAGAGAACACTACAGGTAGTAAGATATGTGATATATGACATATCTGGTAGAGATCACTACAGGTAGTAAGATACGTGGTATACCTGGTAGAGATCACTAAAGGGAGTAAGATATGTGATATAGCTGGTGGAGATCACTACAGGTAGTAAGATATGTGATATAGCTGGTGGAGATCACTACAGATAGTAAGATGTGATATAGCTGGTGGAGATCACTAAAGGTAGTAAGATATGTGCTATAGCTGGTGGAGATCACTACAGGTAGTAAGATATGTGATATAGCTGGTGGAGATCACTACAGGTAGTAAGATATGTGATATACCTGGTGGAGATCACTACAGGTAGTAAGATATGTGCTATAGCTGGTGGAGATCACTACAGGTAGTAAGATATGTGATATAGCTGGTGGAGATCACTACAGGTAGTAAGATATGTGATATAGCTGGTGGAGATCACTACAGGTAGTAAGATATGTGATATAGCTGGTGGAAATCACTACAGGTAGTAAGATATGTGATATTGCTGGTGGAGATCACTACAGGTAGTAAGATATGTGATATAGCTGGTGGAGATCACTACAGGTAGTAAGATATGTGATATACCTGGTGGAGATCACTACAGGTAGTAAGATATGTGATATAGCTGGTGGAGATCACTACAGGTAGTAAGATATGTGATATACCTGGTGGAGATCACTATAGGTAGTAGATACGTGACATACGACATACCTGGTAGAGATCACTACAGGTAGTAAGATACGTGATATACCTGGTAGAGATCACTACAGGGAGTAAGATATGTGATATAGCTGGTGGAGATCACTACAGGTAGTAAGATATGTGATATACCTGGTGGAGATCACTACAGGTAGTAAGATATGTGCTATAGCTGGTGGAGATCACTACAGGTAGTAAGATATGTGCTATAGCTGGTGGAGATCACTACAGGTAGTAAGATATGTGATATAGCTGGTGGAGATCACTACAGGTAGTAAGATATGTGATATAGCTGGTGGAGATCACTACAGGTAGTAAGATATGTGCTATAGCTGGTGGAGATCACTACAGGTAGTAAGATATGTGATATAGCTGGTGGAGATCACTACAGGTAGTAAGATATGTGATATAGCTGGTGGAGATCACTACAGGTAGTAAGATATGTGATATACCTGGTGGAGATCACTACAGGTAGTAAGATACGTGACATACGAAATACCTAGTAGAGATCACTACAGGTAGTAAGATATGTGATATACCTAGTAGAGATCACTACAGGTAGTAAGATACGTGATATGTGACATACCTGGTAGAGATCACTACAGGTAGTAAGATACGTGATATATGACATACCTGATAGAGATCACTACAGGTAGTAAGATACTTGACATACCTGGTAAAGATCCCTACAAGTAGTAAGAAATACGTGATATGACATACCTAGTAGAGATCACTACAAGTAGTAAGATACATGATATGTGATATACCTGGTAGAGATCACTACAGGTAGTAAGATACGTGATATATGACATACCTAGTAGAGATCACTACAGGTAGTAAGATACGTGATATATGACATACCTGGTACAGATCACTACAGGTAGTAAGATACGTGATATATGACATACCTGATAGAGATCACTACAGGTAGTAAGATACGTGATATACCTGGTAAAAATCCCTACAGGTAGTAAGATACGTGATATACCTGGTAAAGATCCCTACAGGTAGTAAGATACGTCATATACCTGGTAAAGATCCCTACAAGTAGTAAGATATGTGATATATGACATACCTAGTAGAGATCACTACAGGTAGTAAGATACGTGATATACCTGGTAAAGATCCCTACAAGTAGTAAGATACGTGATATATGACATACCTAGTAGAGATCACTACAGGTAGTAAGATATGTGATATACCTGGTAAAGATCCCTACAGGTAGTAAGATAAATGATATATGACATACCTGGTAGAGATCCTTCATCTGCGTCAGTCTCTCCTCGAACTTGCTCATGGTCCACAGCGTACAGCTGTTGTGTTTTGTGTTGGTCACCCGGATCAGCGTCGTAACCTCGTCTCCCTCCATCACATCCTCACGGCTGAACGTCTGCAACACAAACAGATGGTTAACACCTAACTATAACATCCACCAGTAACGAGTAGACGAGGACATTCAGTAAGGTCGTACCCTTGTTTTAGCTTTTTACACAATAAATATAACATATTGAACAGTAATTCTTTTTATATGATATACTTGACTAAAGCTAACTTTATTTCTTTCATCTTTTATAATTTAAATTAATATTTTGTCCATAATTGTGAAAAATAAAAACATACCAACCTGTAAACAGTGTTGTCGGCTTGTTATAGAATTTTGACAGGGGTTAAGGTTAATAGACCATTTTTGTTATTTTAATATGGTGAAGCATTGTAATAATACAGCTAATTTTGAATTTTAATGATGCCACCTGTACATGACGTTTCCGTTTTCAGAATGCTATGACGTTTCCGTTTTCAGAATGCTGGAAAAGTTCCATTGCAAAATTTCTATTGAAAATATTTTGTTTGAACATTACTAATGCACCTGGATCTGAAAATCATGTAATTAATTTATTTTACCATTTATGAAATATGTATTTTAAGTGAAATTACAGTGAGATATGCTATATTTAATGTGTATGAAGCCAAAACAAGTGTGCGAAAAGTGACTGTCGTCGACCATAACAATATAAACGGGATGTTACCATATTCTTTTTCAGGTACTGAGAGATCTTGTTGGCTTCTCGCACAAGCAGCGCTGTCCTGTAGAGGTCCTTGCGTGCCGCGACCGAGTCGGGGATCTTCTGTCTGTTGGCGGCCGCGACGACGGGTGCAATCATCTCGGCCCGTGTCTGTTTGAGACTCTCTACTTTGTGAGATAGTTTCAGCCTTTCCACCTCCATCAGTTCCAGCAGGCGCGACTTCCGGCTGACAATTGCATTAGGAACCTATGTGAAAATGACATTCCAGCATTATCAGTTAACACTTTCTAGGTTCTAAGTTCTTTGATCATTGGAATCCATCACAACAATAGCTTCTGGCACGAGTCTCTTCACATATAGTTTTGGCACAAGTCTTTTCGTAGATGGTTTTTCTGACACAATTCTCAAGAAAATAATTTCTTGGAGAGAGCTTTAGAAATGTTTTTTTTTGATGATGACGATAACTAGTTTAATGTGCTCATTGACCACAGAGGTTTCAAACACGCCCATCACAAGCAGGGCTAGCTCTGGCACTCGCCACATTTACCACAGAGGTTACAAACACGCCCATCACAGACAGGGCTAGCTCTGGCACTCGCCACATTTACCACAGAGGTTACAAACACGCCCATCACAGGCAGGGCTAGCTCTGGCACTCGCCACATTTACCACAGAGGTTACAAACACGCCCATCACAGACAGGGCTAGCTCTGGCACTCGCCACATTTACCACAGAGGTTACAAACACGCCCATCACAGGCAGGACTAGCTCTGGCACTCGCCACATTTACCACAGAGGTTACAAACACGCCCATCACAGACAGGGCTAGCTCTGGCACTCGCCACATTTACCACAGAGGTTACAAACACGCCCATCAGACGATAACTAGTTTAATGTGCTCATTGACCACAGAGGTTTCAAACACGCCCATCACAAGCAGGACTAGCTCTGGCACTCGCCACATTTACCACAGAGGTTACAAACACGCCACATTGACCACAGAGGTTTCAAACACGCCCATCACAAGCAGGACTAGCTCTGGCACTCGCCACATTTACCACAGAGGTTACAAACACGCCCATCAGACGATACTCGCCACTACCACAGAGTTACAAACACGCCCATCACAGGCAGGGCTAGCTCTGGCACTCGCCACATTTACCACAGAGGTTTCACAAGGGCTAGCTCTGGCACTCGCCACATTTACCACAGAGGTTACAAACACGCCCATCACAGACAGGGCTAGCTCTGGCACTCGCCACATTTACCACAGAGGTTACAAACACGCCCATCACAGACAGGGCTAGCTCTGGCACTCGCCACATTTACCACAGAGGTTACAAACACGCCCATCACAGACAGGGCTAGCTCTGGCACTCGCCACATTTACCACAGAGGTTACAAACACGCCCATCACAGACAGGGCTAGCTCTGGCACTCGCCACATTTACCACAGAGGTTACAAACACGCCCATCACAGACAGGGCTAGCTCTGGCACTCGCCACATTTACCACAGAGGTTACAAACACGCCCATCACAGACAGGGCTAGCTCTGGCACTCGCCACATTTACCACAGAGGTTACAAACACGCCCATCACAGGCAGGACTAGCTCTGGCACTCGCCACATTTACCACAGAGGTTACAAACACGCCCATCACAGACAGGGCTAGCTCTGGCACTCGCCACATTTACCACAGAGGTTACAAACACGCCCATCACAGACAGGGCTAGCTCTGGCACTCGCAACATTTACCACATAGGTTACAAACACGCCCATCACAGGCAGGGCTAGCTCTGGCACTAGCCACATTTACCACAGAGGTTACAAACACGCCCATCACAGGCAGGACTAGCTCTGGCACTCGCCACATTTACCACAGAGGTTACAAACACGCCCATCACAGGCAGGACTAGCTCTGGCACTAGCCACATTTACCACAGAGGTTACAAACACGCCCATCACAGGCAGGACTAGCTCTGGCACTCGCCACATTTACCACAGAGGTTACAAACACGCCCATCACAGACAGGGCTAGCTCTGGCACTCGCCACATTTACCACAGAGGTTACAAACACGCCCATCACAGGCAGGACTAGCTCTGGCACTCGCCACATTTACCACAGAGGTTACAAACATGCCCATCACAGGCAGGACTAGCTCTGGCACTAGCCACATTTACCACAGAGGTTACAAACACGCCCATCACAGGCAGGGCTAGCTTTGGCACTCGCCACATTTACCACAGGGGTTACAAACACGCCCCCCATCACAGACAGGGCTAGCTCTGGCACTCGCCACATTTACCACAGAGGTTACAAACACGCCCATCACAGACAGGACTAGCTCTGGCACTCGCCACATTGACCACAGAGGTTTCAAACACGCCTATCACAGACAGGGCTAGCTCTGGCACTCGCCACATTTACCACAGAGGTTACAAACACGCCCATCACAGACAGGGCTAGCTCTGGCACTCGCCACATTTGCCAATTGTGTATATCAAAAACAAATGGTGAATTTTATTTTAATTTGGCAAATTAATTTTATGTAATAATTGAAATTTTGTTACAAAATAAACAGGGTTTCTGCAATTTTTTAAGTTTAAAAAATAATTTGATGAAATTTTCTGTGGACCCAGAGCTAGCCCCAACATGTCCGGTCTCTGATACGATCGGGGCTTGACTCGGGACAGAAGTGTTCTCTGATACGATCGGGGCTTGACTCGGGACAGAAGTGTTCTCTGATACGATCGGGGCTTGACTCGGGACAGAAGTGTTCTCTGATACGATCGGGGCTTGACTCGGGACAGAAGTGTTCTCTGATACGATCGGGGCTTGACTCGGGACAGTCAGAAAAACCATCTACGAAAGGACAAGTATCATAAATATTTTCTAGTTCAATCAATCTTATAATTTTAGTATCATTATTATAAATTTCAGTGTATTATATCTGAGTATAAGTGAAGAAATGCATGCAGTGGTACATATTATATGACGTACTACCTTGTTTACAGAATGATGTAATCAACAGGTAGCCACGGCTGTCTACCTCCTAAATGACAAGACCAATTAACCAGGCTGCATTACCGTCTAGGGGACGTGTGCTAGATGGTTTTTCTAACACAGCTTTCTGGCATCTTTCTACCAGTTGTTTGACCAGCCTCGGTGGTGTCATGGTTAGGCCATCGGTCTACAGGCTGGTAGGTACTGGGTTCGGATCCCAGTCGAGGCATGGGATTTTTAATCCAGATACCGACTCCAAACCCTGAGTGAGTGCTACGCAAGGCTCAATGGGTAGGTGTAAACCACTTGCACCGACCAGTGATATCCATAACTGGTTCAACAAAGGCCATGGTTTGTGCTATCCTGCCTGTGGGAAGTGCAAGTAAAAGATCCCTTGCTGCTAATCGGAAAGAGTAGCCCATATAGTGGCGACAGCGGGTTTCCTCTCAAAACCTGTGTTGTCCTTAACCATATATTTGATGCCATATAACCGTAAATAAGATGTGTTGAGTGTGTTGATTGAACTAGAAAATATTTTTTTGGGGTAATCATGATAATGATGGATTTTGTTATCTAATAATGGGTAATGGACTTTCAGTTCAGTATTTTTGCCGACACTCTGAGAAATGTTTGTTTTCATGAAATCTGGATGTCTGAAACAGAGCAGTACTTATCATGGCCTTTGAGTGCCAGTATTTGCTACCTGTAGAAGTAACCCAATGGATCTACTATGAAATACGAAGTTACTTTATTGGTTAGCTTTAAAACTCTACCATTTATCAGGGATCGAAACTCAACAAAACATATGGTGGCCCAAAAATAATAATAGATGTCAGCAAATTATGGTAAGAGAACCACAAGCAAAATTTTAATGTAAAATACAAATATTAATAGTGGTTCATATGTTACAGCTCTAAAGAAGATTGCCCACATAATATTATTTGGGCGACTAACACCATTATTTTTTAAATATTTAAGTCGCCCAAACGGGACAGTGGTCTCATTTGGCTACTTGGCCACAGGCCGTTTCGAGCCGTTTGTCTTGTAGCACAGCGTAATATAAATGATCTTGACCTACCATCTCTGCTGCTTTCTCCTCCAGCTCTTGTCTCTTCCTGCCGACCAGAACCTCCTGTTCCAACATCTTGTAAATAAATAAAAAATTAAAAAATCTTTTTTAAAAAGCATCTTGTCAATAAAAAAAAAAACATTACAAATGTAGTAAATAAATTTTAAAAATAAAACACATCTTGTAAACAGAAATTTGAGGAAAAAAAGCCCACATTATTAATTTTATTTTGGGTAATCTTTTAAACAAATAAAATTTTAAAATCTAACAAATAAATCTACTAGATATTAGTAAATATATTTTTTAAACCATTTTTAAATACAATTTTTAAAAACTTTTAAATTAAGAAAAAAAACCCATACAAATTAATTTTAAAAATAATTACGAACATAATTAAATTTTTTATTGGTTATAAATCATGCATAAAATATGTTACACTACCATTTTTTGTTTCTTGAGTTGATTAATTAAATCTTCAGCTTCTTGTCGCGATTCTTCAACTTTCTGAGTCTCGCAACTTTGATCTTTCTAAAGCACAATGTCAATGTTTAAAAGATAAAAAAAAAAAAAAATCAGCAATGTTTTCATTGAATAATTATTCTAGCTGATACAAAAAAACCTGTTATTGACATTTCAACAGCAAACAAAGTTTAAAGTAGTGGCCTTTAGCAGTAATATTTGACAAAATACAATTGCACTGAAACCTGGGGAAATAAACCTGAATACTGTTAAAACCGTCCATAAGTCTCATGGACCCAAATGTTCTAATATCTAAAACGTGATCCTCTAAACACAGGCTTCACTGCATAACAAAAATATCTAAAACGTGATCCTCTAAACACAGGCTTCACTGCATAACAAAAATATCTAAAACGTGATCCTCTAAACACAGGCTTCACTGCATAACAAAAATATCTAAAACGTGATCCTCTAAACACAGGCTTCACTGCATAACAAAAATATCTAAAACGTGATCCTCTAAACACAGGCTTCACTGCATAACAAAAATATCTAAAACATGATCCTCTGAACACAGGCTTCACTGCATAACAAAAATATCTAAAACGTGATCCTCTCAACACAGGCTTCACTGCATAACAAAAATATCTAAAACGTGATCCTCTAAACACAGGCTTCACTGCATAACAAAAATATCTAAAACGTGATCCTCTAAACACAGGCTTCACTGCATAACAAAAATATCTAAAACGTGATCCTCTGAACACAGGCTTCACTGCATAACAAAAATATCTAAAACGTGATCCTCTAAACACAGGCTTCACTGCATAACAAAAATATCTAAAACGTGATCCTCTAAACACAGGCTTCACTGCATAACAAAAATATCTAAAACATGATCCTCTAAACACAGGCTTCACTGCATAACAAAAATATTTCATTTTCGATGTAAACTCAATTTAAAATTTGATGATTTTGCATGCTAGAAAAATTATGTTTGCACAAACCCTAACTCTTCAGTATTTTCACGACCCAAATGAACCACGAGTGTACCACAGTCATGTAGTTTAATTTTCTCTCTAAACACAGAGTTCTCTTCACTAACCAGACCCACAGGAACCCTGAGTTTAGTTTCCTCTCCAAACACGGAGTTCTCTTCACTAACCAGACCAACAGGAACCCCAACAGTTTAGTTTCCTCTCTAAACACGGAGTTCTCTTCTCTAACCAGACCAACAGGAACCCCAAGAGTTTAGTTTCCTCTCTAAACACGGAGTTCTCTTCACTAACCAGACCCACATGAACCCCAGGATTTTAGTTTCCTCTCTAAACACTGAGTTCTCTTCACTAACCAGACCCACAGGAACCCCAGGAGTTTAGTTTTCTCTCTAAACACGGAATTCTCTTTACTAACCAGACCCACAGGAACCCTGAGTTTAGTTTCCTCTCTAAACACGGAGTTCTCTTCTCTAACCAGACCAACAGGAACCCCAAGAGTTTAGTTTCCTCTCTAAACACGGAGTTCTCTTCACTAACCAGACCCACAGGAACCCCAGGAGTTTAGTTTTCTCTCTAAACACGGAATTCTCTTTACTAACCAGACCCACAGGAACCCTGAGTTTAGTTTCCTCTCTAAACACGGAGTTCTCTTCACTAACCAGACCAACAGGAACCCCAAGAGTTTAGTTTCCTCTCTAAACACTGAGTTCTCTTCACTAACCAGACCAACAGGAACCCCAAGAGTTTAGTTTCCTCTCTAAACACTGAGTTCTCTTCACTAACTAGACCCACATGAACCCCAGGAGTTTAGTTTCCTCTCTAAACACAGAATTCTCTTCACTAACCAGACCTACAGGAACCCTGAGTTTAGTTTCCTCTCTAAACACAGAGTTCTCTTCACTAACCAGACCGAAAGGAACCCCAAGAGTTTAGTTTCCTCTCTAAACACGGAGTTCTCTTCACTAACCAGACCCACAGGAACCCCAGGAGTTTAGTTTTCTCTCTAAACACGGAATTCTCTTTACTAACCAGACCCACAGGAACCCTGAGTTTAGTTTCCTCTCTAAACACGGAGTTCTCTTCACTAACCAGACCAACAGGAACCCCAAGAGTTTAGTTTCCTCTCTAAACACTGAGTTCTCTTCACTAACCAGACCAACAGGAACCCCAAGAGTTTAGTTTCCTCTCTAAACACTGAGTTCTCTTCACTAACTAGACCCACATGAACCCCAGGAGTTTAGTTTCCTCTCTAAACACAGAATTCTCTTCACTAACCAGACCTACAGGAACCCTGAGTTTAGTTTCCTCTCTAAACACAGAGTTCTCTTCACTAACCAGACCGAAAGGAACCCCAAGAGTTTAGTTTCCTCTCTAAACACGGAGTTCTCTTCACTAACCAGACCCACATGAACCCCAAGAGTTTAGTTTTCTCTCTAAACACGGAGTTCTCTTCACTAACCAGACCCACATGAACCCTGAGTTTAGTTTCCTCTCTAAACACCGAGTTCTCTTCACTAACCAGACCCACATGAACCCTGAGTTTAGTTTCCTCTCTAAACACGGAGTTCTCTTCACTAACCAGACCCACATGAACCCTGAGTTTAGTTTCCTCTCTAAACACGGAGTTCTCTTCACTAACCAGACCGACAGGAACCCCAAGAGTTTAGTTTCCTCTCTAAAGACTGAGTTCTCTTCACTAACCAGACCCACAGGAACCCTGAGTTTAGTTTCCTCTCTAAACATGGAGTTCTCTTCACTAACCAGACCCACAGGAACCCCAAGAGTTTAGTTTCCTCTCTAAAGACTGAGTTCTCTTCACTAACCAGACCCACAGGAACCCTGAGTTTAGTTTCCTCTCTAAACATGGAGTTCTCTTCACTAACCAGACCCACAGGAACCCCAAGAGTTTAGTTTCCTCTCTAAACATGGAGTTCTGTTCACTAACCAGACCAACAGGAACCCCGAGTTTAGTTTCCTCTCTAAACATGGAGTTCTCTTCACTAACCAGACCCACAGGAACCCCGAGAGTTTAGTTTCCTGTCTAAATACTGAGTTCTCTTCACTAACCAGACCCACAGGAACACCGAGTTTAGTTTCCTCTCTAAACATGGAGTTCTCTTCACTAACCAGACCCACAGGAACCCCGAGTTTAGTTTCCTCTCTAAACATGGAGTTCTCTTCACTAACCAGACCCACTTGAACCCTGAGTTTAGTTTCCTCTCTAAACACAGAGTTCTCTTCACTAACTAGACCCACAGCAGGGTGTGCACTTTGCGGTCACCCAATCGCCCGTGGAGAGTCAAAATAGCATCGGGCAAGTCAAAACCGTATCACGTGTCGCCCGCCTGGCGACCATAAATTTCTGCATATTGTGTTATGTATCAAAATGCAAATAACTAATGTTTGTAAGAGATCGGAAAGTTATTTTTTATTTATTGTTTTCAACTGGTTTCCTATTAGTATCTGCGCAACCAAACCCCTATAGGACATAACAGTGACCAGTCTATCGACCAGTCTAAAACCATTCGGAATGCCTCGGCCGGTTTTGATTACATATTCTAAAAACCTCGACCACGTAAATGTATTCATAGTTTCAATCGGAACACCTCGGCCATGTCCGTCTACTTTTCATTTAGTTACAATTGGAACAACTCGTCACATTCTGCTACGCTGTTTCGCAGAAAGATTTTGTTTACTAGCCTTAAGTTTTCCGAAGTTACATTTTGTTGGAATGTTTTCATTTCTGACGAAATATATCGAGTCTACTATACCAAACTCCCATTTGTCACTGTGAACGATGTCAATATAGATTGCTGTCACCTTAGTATTTTTTAATTACTCGTCATACGGCCATAAAAGCACCTTATTCATTTGAAGACCGAGCCTTGGTAAAACATCCCAGATGTTTGATTGTGTGTGTCCCGTGACAACATAATAATTATAATTTAATTACTACAGTTTGTAATATAACTAAAACAAGTTCTGTTTGCTTCTTTTGTGTAGTTATTATTGTTTGTATGATGTGATAACATGTTTTTAAAGTGCAATTTAATAAAGTTCTTTTTTTTAAACGAAATTCGGTCACGGGCCATTCAAAAGTTGTACGGGCGAGTCAAAGTGTTCCTGTGAGTGGCCCGATTGGCCAGTCAAAAAAAATCCCAAGTGCATCCCCTGCCACAGGAACCCCGAGAGTTTAGTTTCCTCTCTAAACACGGAGTTCTCTTCACTAACCAGACCCACATGAACCCCGAGAGTTTAGTTTTCTCTCTAAACACGGAGTTCTCTTCACTAACCAGACCCACAGGAACCCTGAGTTTAGTTTCCTCTCTAAACATGGAGTTCTGTTCACTAACCAGACCACATGAACCCCGGGAGTTTATTTAGTATCCTGTCTAAACAGGGAGTTCTCTTCACTAACCAGAGCCTTCTCGAGCTGCGCGAGTTTGTCCTGGTAGCCGGCGAGTCTGTCGTGGTAGCCGGCCAGCTTGTCCTCGTAGCCGCTCCTCTGCTGGTTCAGCTCGTGAGCTGCCTCCTTCTTCGCCTTCTCCAGCTGGCGCTCGATCTCCTCCTGAGCCTTCCGCCGTGCAGCCTCCAACTCCTGCTGTAACCTGCACACAACACGTATACATCACAGTATCGCGGAACAATATTTCTAAATCCACAAGTCATTTCATGTGAAGTTTACCCAGGTAAGATATTTCTCAATTACTTGAATTGTACAAATCATTTACATTTTGATGACAGTTTTTACAGTTAAAACTATAAGTGTAAGCAAATTAATAATAAAAAGAAAAAAAAGAGAGAAGCATTTACTCTAACCTGACCCAGTTTTAATACATAGTTTATTTTGCTTTCCACGTAAATAATTTAAAAACTGAATTCAAGCTCTTAAAGGAGACCGGACACCAAAAGACATGTAGTGTGCAATGGATTAAGTTAGCTTCAAAGACCGCATTACTCTAACGCCTGGCTCGCTGCGAGGCACCGGTCAGCTGCGCGTCTTAGGTTTGGGGTAAAAACAGAAGTGGGCGGGATTATGCACAAATCTGAACGAAAGCGAGGCAATACGTCATCGGTGAGAGTTACCAAGCAATACCAGTACACGTGTTGATTCTTTGGTTGTGCCTTTTAGTCGCCTTTTTTTTTTTTGTCTCCAGGTTTATCAGAAATTTAATTTACAAGATAATTAGTGTTATTATACACTGTCGACGTAATTATATGATGGTTAACTGCGCAGTGTTTAACTGCAACAGTAACAGCAATGCATCCCAAGAAACGGCCAACATCATGGTTTCGATTTCCAAAAAAACACCAAAAGTTGTTTTAAAACATGGACGCATTATTGTCGTCGAATGGGCTTTACACCAACTAAATACAGCAGGTTATGGTACATTTACAATGTGAAAATTAAAACAAGTATGTATTTAAGATATACATTAAATAAAGGTATTGCAATCTGTTCACATACGAATATTTAAACTTCACATTTATTTACCTATAATTACCAAATTAATTTTCACCGACAGCCCATAACGACTCCATACTAACGTCTCTTGGGGGGGGGGGCACTGACAGACTTGGTATAAACTCTACATCAGATTTTGGTTACAATGGCAAAAATTAATGTGATAAAGAAAAGCTCCCCTCCAATATATAACAAATGTGTTTTATGTCAGTATGTGGAGCAAACTACCTGAAACAGTTGGTTTGAAATCATGATTACAAAATCCTAAAGATAAAAGGAAGTCGGCAGTTGATTCATCCAAATTTTCATCTAAGACAACATTTCCAGGATTATTGACAAAGTCTCTGATAAGTGGTTCAAACTGATACGGTTTGATGCCATTAGCACAAGCTGGACACAACTCTTCGTCACTCGAATCGCTAAGTTCGTCCATGCTGCTTGGTAGTTTCTTCAGTTTTCCTCTCATCGATGACGTCACGGGTCTAGCTCATCAATTTGTCGACAGTTTCCGGCAAACATCGTCGAAAAAAAAACCCAACCAAGACTGGCACGCTTAACTTAGTCAATAAGGGGAGCGCAGTAGTTGCGTGTTGTGGTTTATGACGGCAAACAATTCATTACGCCGTATATATGATTTGGTGTCCAGTCTCCTTTAATTAAAATTTTTTTTTAAATTCACAAGTCTATTTAAAAAAAAGGCATTCATTTCAAGTCATGTCATACAGTAATACACATACTGGGTCTGGGTTTGCTTTGAATAATTGTGATATATTACGACTTACAGAAACAATCATTTTAATTTTTATGTCTTGATTTTTTAAAAATCATGGTAATTGCACAGAAATGAATGGAATGTTAACACGTCAGTACATTTAGAACTATGGCTATAGATATCCAACATGTGGTTATTATGACACTAAAATATGTATACACACCGACACTCCTTCCCCACCAACCCACCCGACACATACATGTAGTTATTATGGCACTTGGTCGAGGCACTTTCACAGAGTAAAACATGTATACATACCGACACTCCTTCCCCACCCACCCACCCCACCCCTGACACATACATGTGGTTATTATGACACTTGGTCAAGGCACTTTCACAGAGTAAAATATGTATACACATTGACACTCCTTCCCCATCCCACCCCCACCCCTGACACATATAGGTGGTTATTATGACACTTGGTCGTGGCACTTTCAGAGAGTAAAACATGTATACACACCGACACTCCTTCCCCACCCACCCCACCCTGACACATACATGTGGTTATTATGACACTTGGTCGAGGCACTTTCACAGAGTAAAACATGTATACACACCGACAATCCTTCTCCACCCACCCCACCTCTGACACATACATGTGGTTATTATGACACTTGGTCGTGGCACTTTCACAGAGTAAAACATGTATACACACCGACAATCCTTCTCCACCCACCCCACCTCTGACACATACATGTGGTTATTATGACACTTGGTCGTGGCACTTTCACAGAGTAAAATATGTATACACACCAACACTCCTTCCCCACCCACCCACCCCACCCCTGACACATACATGTGGTTATTATGACACTTGGTCGAGGCACTTTCACAGAGTAAAATATGTATACACACCGACACTCCTTCCCCATCCCACCCCCCCCCCCCCCCACCCCTGACACATATATGTGGTTATTATGACACTTGGTCGTGGCATTTTCACAGAGTAAAACATGTATACACACGACACTCCTTCCCCACCCATCCCACCCCTGACACATACATGTGGTTATTATGACATTTGGTCCTGGCACTTTCACAGAGTAAAACATGTATACACACCGACACTCCCCCCCCCCCCCCCCCACCCCTGACACATACATGTGGTTATTATGACACTTGGTCGAGGCACTTTCACAGAGTAAAACATGTATACACACCGACACTCCTTCCCCACCCCCCCCCCCCCCCCCCCCCCCCCCCCCCCCCCCCCCGACACATACATGTGGTTATTATGACACTTGGTCCTGGCACTTTCACAGAGTAAAACATGTATACACACTGACACTCCCCCCCCCCCCCCCCCCCCCCCCCCCCCCCCCCCCCCCCCACATACCTTGCCTCTTGAACACACAGTAACTCCTGTTTCGCAAATTCAAAATCTTTTATTTCTGATGACGTCGTTTTCTTGTTCTTCTGCACCTCCTGTGGGTGACTAAATCTGAAAAAATAGTTGGTAATTACGCAGGCTTTAAGTTGGAACCAAAATATTATCCACAATTTGGCAAATTTGATCACAACATTTGTAGCCAAAAGCAGGTTTCATTTAGCCTTTAACAGCACAAATTGTGGTACATTTACACAAACATGATATTCATATTAGCATTTTGCAAATCAGAAATAAAATATATTCACCAAATTCATATTTAGTTGTTATGTCTAGGGATGACAGAGGAAATCTGTAGTCACTGCAGCACATGTTATCTCTGTTCTACAAACAGGACATCACTTACCAGAGCCTTTTAGATACCATCGCTGGGGATGTAGAAAAAACCCCAAACTAAACCTTCAAGCAAGGGTTGTACCACAGAGCTATCTCCCCTGTAGCTTACATCCTATACTAAGTTATAAACTCACTGCTGGTCAGCTTTAAAGACAACAGATTTAGTCACTGGTACTACAATATATTACCTGAAATAATGATCACAACCAAGAATGACTCGGTCAGCATCAAAGACAACAGATTTAGTCACTGGTACTACAATATATTACCTGAAATAATGATCACCACCAAGAATGACTCTGTCAGTCTCAAAGACAACAGATTTAGTGAGTGGTACTACAATATATTACCTGAAATAATGATCACCACCAAAAATGACTCGGTCAGCCTCAAAGACAACAGATTTAGTGAGTGGTACTACAATATATTACCTGAAATAATGACCTCAAGAATGACTCGGTCAGCCTCAAAGACAACAGATTTAGTGAGTGGTACTACAATATATTACCTGAAATAATGATCACCACCAAGAATGACTCGGTCAGCCTCAAAGACAACAGATTTAGTGAGTGGTACTACAATATATTACCTGAAATAATGATCACCACCAAGAATGACTCTGTCAGCCTCAAAGACAACAGATTTAGTGAGTGGTACTACAATATATTACCTGAAATAATGATCACCACCAAGAATGACTCTGTCAGCCTCAAAGACAACAGATTTAGTGAGTGGTACTACAATATATTACCTGAAATAATGATCACCACCAAGAATGACTCTGTCAGCCTCAAAGACAACAGATTTAGTGAGTGGTACTACAATATTACCTGAAATAATGATCACCACCAAGAATGACTCTGTCAGCCTGACAACAATAATGATCTGAAACCACCCAAGAATGACTCTGTCAGCCTCAAAGACAACAGATTTAGTGAGTGGTACTACAATATATTACCTGAAATAATGATCACCACCAAGAATGACTCTGTCAGCCTCAAAGACAACAGATTTAGTGAGTGGTACTACAATATATTACCTGAAATAATGATCAACCACCAAGAATGACTCTGTCAGCCTCAAAGACAACAGATTTAGTGAGTGGTACTACAATATATTACCTGAAATAATGATCACCACCAAGAATGACTCTGTCAGCCTCAAAGACAACAGATTTAGTGAGTGGTACTACAATATATTACCTGAAATAATGATCACCACCAAGAATGACTCTGTCAGCCTCAAAGACAACAGATTTAGTGAGTGGTACTACAATATATTACCTGAAATAATGATCACCACCAAGAATGACTCTGTCAGCCTCAAAGACAACAGATTTAGTGAGTGGTACTACAATATATTACCTGAAATAATGATCACCACCAAGAATGACTCTGTCAGCCTCAAGACAACAGATTTAGTGAGTGGTACTACAATATATTACCTGAAATAATGATCACCACCAAGAAAGACAAAGACAACAGATTTAGTGAGTGGTACTACAATATATTACCTGAAATAATGATCACCACCAAGAATGACTCTGTCACTCAAAGACAACAGATTTAGTGAGTGGTACTACAATATATTACCTGAAATAATGATCACCACCAAGAATGACTCTGTCAGCCTCAAAGACAACAGATTTAGTGAGTGGTACTACAATATATTACCTGAAATAATGATCACCACCAAGAATGTGTACTACAATATATTACCTGAAATAAGTGGTCAGCCTCAAAGACAACAGATTTAGTGAGTGGTACTACAATATATTACCTGAAATAATGATCACCACCAAGAATGACTCTGTCAGCCTCAAAGACAACAGATTTAGTGAGTGGTACTACAATATATTACCTGAAATAATGATCACCACCAAGAATGACTCTGTCAGCCTCAAAGACAACAGATTTAGTGAGTGGTACTACAATATATTACCTGAAATAATGATCACCACCAAGAATGACTCTGTCAGCCTCAAAGACAACAGATTTAGTGAGTGGTACTACAATATATTACCTGAAATAATGATCACCACCAAGAATGACTCTGTCAGCCTCAAAGACAACAGATTTAGTGAGTGGTACTACAATATATTACCTGAAATAATGATCACCACCAAGAATGACTCAAAGACAACTGTCAGTCACCACCAAGAATGACTCTCAAAGACAACAGATTTAGTGAGTGGTACTACAATATATTACCTGAAATAATGATCACCACCAAGAATGACTCAGTCAGCCTCAAAGACAACAGATTTAGTGAGTGGTACTACAATATATTACCTGAAATAATGATAACCACCAAGAATGACTCTGTCAGCCTCAAAGACAACAGATTTAGTGAGTGGTACTACAATATATTACCTGAAATAATGATCACCACCAAGAATGACTCTGTCAGCCTCAAAGACAACAGATTTAGTGAGTGGTACTACAATATATTACCTGAAATAATGATCACCACCAAGAATGACTCTGTCAGCCTCAAAGACAACAGATTTAGTGAGTGGTACTACAATATATTACCTGAAATAATGATCACCACCAAGAATGACTCTGTCAGCCTCAAAGACAACAGATTTAGTGAGTGGTACTACAATATATTACCTGAAATAATGATCACCACCAAGAATCACTCGGTCAGCCTCAAAGACAACAGATTTAGTGAGTGGTACTACAATATATTACCTGAAATAATGATCACCACCAAGAATGACTCTGTCAGTCTCAAAGACAACAGATTTAGTGAGTGGTACTACAATATATTACCTGAAATAATGATCACCACCAAGAATGACTCTGTCAGCCTCAAAGACAACAGATTTAGTGAGTGGTACTACAATATATTACCTGAAATAATGATCACCACCAAGAATGACTCTGTCAGCCTGGACAAAGAAAAAGAAAATATATCTTGTCACAAATGACATTGACAGATTGAATTTACCTAGAACATCCAGTGTTTCAAGCAGAGCTCAGAATTCATTTTGTGGAATGGGAATCAAACACTTTAAGGTGGAAGCAAATTTTAGAAATTGAGAAGTAGTTCTAAACTGATACATTTTACTGTCTTTTTATGTAACTTCAAACTAATCAATTTTGTTTGTTTTTAAATTTGAAAACAAATTGCAATTTAATATTGGTTGTCCTAATGTTAAGACTAATTTCTTAAAGATGGAAGGCCAAAGCTGCTAGTGAGTCAGATTATAAGGAAGTATATTGTGTACTTTAAATGGCAACTGCCTCGTGCTCTCTGTCGATGTTCAGCCTTGTTTCGTGTCTATTTTAGCAATACTTAATCTGACCTCTCAACTTTAAGCATCACACCTCCTACAAGCCTACAAGATCTTACCCTTTCAACAGCTTAAAAAATAGCTATTCCCAGTGTCAGACTGTGCAGACTATGCAGTACTGTTCATAATAACTGGGAAAAGCATACATCAAAAATGTTGAATAATTTTAAGGAACATTGTATCAACATCTTTTGTCTTAGAAAGCACTAAGCTGGTATTAAGCCATGCCCCCTTAGCATGCAGTCTGGAAGCTCATGAATATGTTTATAGATGTGAATGACAACTTAAATGTTAGCATCTCTTAGTGATATTCCAGCAATCGATTACAACAGAAAATTGATTGGTTTGGCTCTACCGATGTGATGATCGATTATAACAATCCATAATCGATTGTGTGGGGAAATGTTACTGTAATTGACGTAAATATGTTGAGGTTTGTCTTCAAGTCTACACACAAAATTGAAAGGTTATTAAATAGTTACTAAAGGTAGAATTGGCAATTTGTAGGGCATATTGCGATGAAAATGACCACAGCTGCATTTTCCGTATAATTCAAATTCTTTATTACGTGCAAATAAATTTAACTGATAGTGTAACTGAAAGTTGATCGGTTGGTGCCAACCAGTTTTTAAAAGCGATAATCGTTGAAGAAATTCTGATTCCCAAGCCCAGTATCTCGTACTCACATGATGCAGCGTCGTGGGGTCAGTGATCAGAGTGCCGTTCACGTACGTCGGGGCGTCGCCTATTGGTGTGATGTTAATCACACCCTCCACATTGTTGATGATGCTGAAAGCAAGAAATTATTACAAAACTCATCACAGAAACGTCTCAGTGTCACTACAGTATAACAAACCTCACCTAGCAACCTATGTGAAGTTTGCATTTTGTAAAGCTATAGGAAGGAAGGAAATGTTTTATTTAACTATGCATTCAACACATTCTATTTACGGTTATATGGCGTCAGACATATAGTTAAGGACCACACAGATATTGAGAGAGGAAACCCACTGTCGCCACTTCGTTGGCTACTCTTTCCGATCAGTAGCAAGGGATCTTTTATATGTACCATCCCACAGATAGAGTAGTACATACCATGGCCGTTGATATGCCAATCGTGGTGCACTGGCTGGAATGAGAAATAGCCCAATAGACCCACCGAAGGGGATCGATCCCGGACCGACTGAGTGCTTTACTACTGGCCTACGTCCCGCCCCCTTGTAAGGCTATAGAGACCCGTCTTGAGTGGCGGTTCATGTAGCCAAATCTTGTCTATAACAAAATCAGTGGTTAAAGACATCAAACCACAGTAATTATTAACGACTGTCTGTTATTTCCTTTACATCCATCTGGGTATGAACAGAAAATAATCATTTGCAAACTGCGACATTATAAAATGAACAAACTCATGTTGCTACGTTTGGATCAATGCGATGGCATTAAATTGTATTGAATGTAACAGAAATTTAATCTTCCCCAGTATAACACAAATCTTGGATATGGGGAGGGGGTGGGGGCAGGGGGCAGGGGGCAGGGGGCAGGGGGCAGGGGACAGGACATAAAATAGAATACCAGTGGTTACTTTCAGTGAGAGCTGTTTAGCTGTATGTCGTCCTCAAACAAAGGTGGGGTGATGGTAGCACACAATATAGTCTTTACCAGTGATTATCTGTAATGAGGGCTCCATTCAGCTGTATGTCATGCTGTTACAATGTGAGACAGTGTGAGATAGGGTGAACAAGGGTGAGACAGGGTGGGACAAGGGTGGGGGTAGGGTGTTTGTTTGTTGTAATTACCAGTGGTTGTCTGCAATGAGAGCTCCGTTGAGCTGTATGTCGTGCTGGGAGAGGTCCTGCATGCGGCCGACGCGCGTCTGGCCTGCCTTGATGATGTACAGCAGCGTCTCCGACAGCTGGGGGTCTTCATTCAGGTTCACCAGCTTAGGCAACATCGGGTCCACCTTCATCGCTATTCCAGATTTCTAGAAAAACAAACAAAAACTATAGTCTTCATCTGAAAATAGGAACCATTCATAATAGCTATTTCGTAACAACCAATATGGAGGAGGGTAAAATAGGAACCATTCATAATAGCTATTTCGTAACAACCAATATGGAGGAGGGTATAACAGGAACCATTCATAATAGCTATTTGATAACAACCAATATGGAGGAGGGTAAAATAGGAACCATTCACAATAGCTATTTCGTAACAACCAATATGGAGGAGGGTATAATAGGAACCATTCATAATAGCTATTTAATAACAACCAATATGGAGGAGGGTATAATAGGAACCATTCATAATAGCTATTTGATAACAACCAATATGGAGGAGGGTATAATAGGAACCATTCATAATAGCTATTTGGTAACAACCAATATGGAGGAGGGCAAAATAGGAACCATTCATAATAGCCATTTCCTAACAACCAATATGGAGGAGGGTAAAATAGGAACCATTCACAATAGCTATTTGATAACAACCAATATGGAGGAGGGTATAATTAAAATAGGAACCATTCATAATAGCTATTTCATAACAACCAATATGGAGGAGGGTATAATAGGAACCATTCACAATAGCTATTTCATAACAACCAATATGGAGGAGGGCAAAATAGGAACCATTCATAATAGCTATTTGGTAACAACCAATATGGAGGAGGGCAAAATAGGAACCATTCATAATAGCCATTTCCTAACAACCAATATGGAGGAGGGTATAATTAAAATAGGAACCATTCATAATAGCCATTTCCTAACAACCAATATGGAGGAGGGTATAATAGGAACCATTCATAATAGCTATTTGCTAACAACCAATATGGAGGAGGGTAAAATAGGAACCATTCACAATAGCTATTTCGTAACAACCAATATGGAGGAGGGTATAATAGGAACCATTCACAATAGCTATTTGCTAACAACCAATATGGAGGAGGGTAAAATAGGAACCATTCACAATAGCTATTTCGTAACAACCAATATGGAGGAGGGTATAATAGGAACCATTCACAATAGCTATTTCGTAACAACCAATATGGAGGAGGGTAAAATAGGAACCATTCATAATAGCTATTTCATAACAACCAATATGGAGGAGGGTATAATAGGAACCATTCATAATAGCTATTTGCTAACAACCAATATGGAGGAGGGTAAAATAGGAACCATTCATAATAGCCATTTCCTAACAACCAATATGGAGGAGGGTATAATAGGAACCATTCATAATAGCCATTTCCTAACAACCAATATGGAGGAGGGTATAATAGGAACCATTCATAATAGCTATTTGCTAACAACCAATATGGAGGAGGGTAAAATAGGAACCATTCACAATAGCTATTTCGTAACAACCAATATGGAGGAGGGTATAATAGGAACCATTCACAATAGCTATTTCGTAACAACCAATATGGAGGAGGGTAAAATAGGAACCATTCATAATAGCTATTTCATAACAACCAATATGGAGGAGGGTATAATAGGAACCATTCACAATAGCTATTTCGTAACAACCAATATGGAGGAGGGTATAATAGGAACCATTCACAATAGCTATTTCGTAACAACCAATATGGAGGAGGGTATAATAGGAACCATTCATAATAGCTATTTCATAACAACCAATATGGAGGAGGGTAAAATAGGAACCATTCATAATAGCTATTTGATAACAACCAATATGGAGGAGGGTATAACAGGAACCATTCATAATAGCTATTTGATAACAACCAATATGGAGGAGGGTATAATTAAAATAGGAACCATTCATAATAGCTATTTGATAACAACCAATATGGAAGAGGGTATAATTAAAATAGGAACCATTCATAATAGCCATTTCCTAACAACCAATATGGAGGAGGGTAAAATAGGAACCATTCACAATAGCTATTTCGTAACAACCAATATGGAGGAGGGTAAAATAGGAACCATTCATAATAGCTATTTTATAACAACCAATATGGAGGAGGGTATAATAGGAACCATTCACAATAGCTATTTGGTAACAACCAATATGGAGGAGGGCAAAATAGGAACCATTCATAATAGCTATTTGGTAACAACCAATATGGAGGAGGGCAAAATAGGAACCATTCATAATAGCTATTTGATAACAACCAATATGGAGGAGGGTATAATAGGAACCATTCACAATAGCTATTTCATAACAACCAATATGAAGGAGGGTATAATTAAAATAGGAACCATTCATAATAGCTATTTCATAACAACCAATATGGAGGAGGGTATAATTAAAATAGGAACCATTCATAATAGCTATTTCATAACAACCAATATGGAGGAGAGTATAATTAAAAGTTTGTTTTGTTTGACGACACAACTAGAGCACATTGGTTAATTAATCATCAGCTACTGGATGTCAAACACTTGGATATTCTGACAAAGTAATTTTTCCATTAGTAGCAAGGGATCTTTCATATGCATTTTCCCAGATAGGAAAGCACTATGACACAAGCACCTCAGACGAGCACTCGATTGACTGAGCTAAATCCTGCCCTGAGGGTATAATTAGTTCTTAACACTCCACAAAACAACTGAAGAAATTGACAATCTCAACAAAAGATATTTTAATTTAACACCCAGGAGAGGTTTAGAAAATGTAATTACAAAGGTGTATTTGAGTTTATCACCTACAGGTGGGGGGTTTTCACTTATAAAGCTGGTATATATATATTTTTTTTTAACCAGCATTTTATTTGAATTTAAAACACTGTTACCAAAAATCTTTACAATTGTTTATATGTGTGTATAATTATATATATATATATATATATATATATATATATATATATATATATATATACACACATATATATATATCATATAATATCTTACATTTTCAGTGCAGTCAAAGTATGTGATATTTTTCAGATCACATACTTTACGAATTTGATAACTTTGCAAATTAGATGTAAATTAGTCGAGGTCTTGGCACTAGGTTTATTGACATTTAAGCAAACGTACTTGGGTGACATTCCATGACTGACGTATGCATTCATAGTCATCAAATAAAAATATTTCAATGGCAATTTGACACTGAAAGCTGTCCAGCGTTCAGAAAAACAAAAAACGTTAGGCATAACTTTATTTTGATGTAAGGACATCCAAAATGACGTCATTTCCATTCAAAAATACACCGCGCCACATATTCTTACGTCATTTGAATATCTAGTAATGGCGGATGGGATTTAAGTTGGGTGTACAGTTTAGAAAAAACATATATATTAAGCTTGAGCTTATATGATAAAGAGATTACTACCCTCGAGTATTTCGGTATCGTCAATATCATATATTAGGAATAAAAATAATGTATTATGCTCGCCAGAGGCTCGCATAATACAATTTTTATTCCTAATATATGATATTGACGATACCGAAAAACACTCTGCTAATAACCTCTATTTATCATATCACTACTAAGGAATAACATTGGGCACGCCCATTACATAAATCACATATTTTGAGACATAAGTATGCAAATATTTAGAACATAAGTATGCAAATTACATTATTACACAAATTATATACCAAAATGTGGAACTATTTTCACCTGTCAAAATTGTTGACGAACAAACATGGCGTCTTTTGAAGTTGTCTTTTGCAAGTATGCAAAGTATGAGAAAATCCCCGCGATTGCAGAGACGTTATTCCAAAAATGTGGGCAAACACACAAAATCCCCTTCGATGTCCCGTTGAAGTTTTCAAGTTTTATTCTTCAAAACGACTGCGAAACGTTTGTGCTGACGACCCATTATACACTGCTACACATACACACACACACACACACACACACACACTCGGTATGCCGAAAGCAGGAGAACAGTGGTTCCTCGGTCAATGCATTGGTAGAAATAAACTTGCTGGACTGATGAAAAACATGTGTTCGAGTGGTAATATTTGTACCACTAAACGCCTGACGAACCACTCTGCACACAAATATCTGGTCCAAAAACTGAACGACAATCACGTTCCTGCTCATTAAAACATGCAGATAACAGGACACAAAAATATTCATTCAGTTAATGCATACAGCCATATAAATCACGACCAACACAAAGAACTGTCGCACATTCTGTCCGCGATATCTACATCTTGTGAATCCTCAAGTTTGGTTCCCGTGTGTTCGTCTTCGAAGGAAATCCGACAACACTTTTAAATTCGAAACAATCACAGATCATCAATATTTCTGGCGGTGTGAACACCATGTTTGGAGGCAATGCCAGTGGGGGCAACATCGTAATAAATCTGGCTCAGCCTAAAAGTCCTGTTGTCCCCATAAAACAACGAAGAATCATTTTTGACCGTGATTCCGATGGCGACTGAACTTGATGAAGCCCTTAAATAGGTCAGTGACGTAGATACGCCTATGTCTGACAATGACGTAGTATTCAGCAAAATTCCGCGAAAAGTTATTTTGAAAAATTTGGCTATTGTCAATTATTTTATTATAATTTCATTGTGTATATATAAAACTGTTAAATTAGTATTAAATTGTTTAAATAGCTACAATCGTTCTGTCCGCTTTTAACCTAGTTTCAGAAAGCATAGATAACCTTCAAGGTGTATTGACAAACCGATTATCAGCTGAGTGATTGACATGTGCATGTATTCATACGTCATAACAAATTGTTACGTCCGAGCGTTGGGGTTTTGTTTATTAATCATTTAAGTGAAAAATAAACAAAATTGACAGTGATATGATAAATAGAATTCGTCACTCGTATTTTTTAATATGGTAAATATCAACCTTGGCCTGTTAATCTGTATTTGTCTCGCCAAAGGCTCGACAAATACAGATTAACGAAGCCTTGGGTGATATTTCCCATATTAAAAAATACTCGTGACGAATCCTCTATATATATACTTTATCTACATTCAACGCTCAAAGTAAAAAATGGACAGTAGACCCAACCATCTGGTTAGGTCAATTTACATACTGACATAGCATCTTGCAACAGTTAAGAGTAAAACTAAACACCAACACTTAAAGCTCTTGTAAAGTCACCCACTCTAGTTTCCATGTAACGGATCTTGTTTGTTTCATATACAATTAATTTTGTGCTACTGAAAAACATCAGGATGACTTGAAGCAGATTGGATTTGCCAAAACTGTTAAGTTAAACAAAATGTTATAAGCAATGTGCAAGTTAAAAATAAAAAGCAAACTGTAACCAAAACTGTTTTCTATTGCCTAATAATGAGGGTCAGTGGTTTGAACACAATGATTAAATGGCAGGCACTAGAGAAATGCCCCACTTGCCTCCAGTAGCTGGGACTCTTGCAACTTCCTCGCCTCAGCCTGGCGGAATCGATCCTGCCATGACCTGTATAAAACAGCAAACAATCATATTATAACCAAGGTAGACAACCCTCATCCATGTATTTCTAAAAAAAACAATTTTCACAACAAATTCTTTAAAACAAATTAGTCAACAATTTACACTCATCGAGAAATTAACAAACTCGCAAATGGCTGGACCTAAGGGATGACGTTAAATTGTAATTTACACTCATCGAGAAATTAACAAACTCGCAAATGGCTGGACCTAAGGGATGACGTTAAATTGTAATTTACACTCATCGAGAAATTAACAAACTCGCAAATGGCTGGACCTAAGGGATGGCGTTAAATTGTAATTTACACTCATCGAGAAATTAACAAACTCGCAAATGGCTGGACCTAAGGGATGACGTTAAATTGTAATGAATGTAAGGGAAATTTAATTAGATACTATTTGAACAAAATTTACTAAATGATCAGTTCTAGCAAGATGTTTTCTATTTTCATTTTCAATAACACAAAAAAAAGGTTATGCAAACTAAAATTATTATTTTGTTTATCCCCTTTTTAGGTTATATACATTTTTAATTAGCTGACATCTGCAGTACATCTTCAATTACCTAACTGAGAATCATACCAGGGAAGCATTTGTCTAGAAGTTCTCCTAAGTTAGGTTGAAGCTAGTTACCTGGACATGTCATCCATCTGTTTCTCCTTGGCGAGAAGCCTCTCTCGTAGAATGGCGATCTCCGTCCAACTCTCTGTGTGGCTGTCGTCACCCATCTGTCCAGTGCGTGCCTGCAGCTTCTCAATCTCTGCTCTCAGCTCTACAACACAACCAAGTGGAAGAAAAGTCTTATCTTATGGACAGGGGTGTAGTATTCTATTTATTACACAACCACAAGAACCAGGTATTTAAAAAATTATTTTCTCAAAATTTTTCCAAGTCCAACTTGTTAATGGTGTATCCACACTTGCATGGCTATCACATACAGCAATCTGTTTAAGTAACTTCTTCATTTCATTCATCAGAGTGACTTTGGTGTCCAAGTCATCACTATAGAACAACCAATCAGCTGTCTTGACATCAATATTCCCCAGGTGTCATATCAACAATCTCATACAGAGTTCTGTCCAAAGGGTATATGAGAAAGAAAATAATGAAATATCTAGTTACTACTAGTCACCATGTTCTATTGTCAGAGCATAATAAGAAAACATCTAATTGTCACACACCATTCCACCCATCAGCTTGACCATATCACACAGAATAATGAAATATCTAGGTATAAGGGCCTTCAGTCCATTAATCAAGCCTTCAGTCCATTAATCAAGGCTTCTGTCCATTAATCAAGGCTTCAGTCCATTAAGCAAGGCTTCAGTCCATTAATCAAGGCTTCAGTCCATTAATCAAGGCTTCTGTCCATTAATCAAGGCTTCAGTCCATTAATCAAGGCTTCATTCCATTAATCAAGCCTTCATTCCATTAATCAAGCCTTCATTCCACTAATCAAGGCTTCATTCCATCGATCAAGCCTTCATTCCATCGATCAAGCCTTCATTCCATCAATCAAGGCTTCAGTCCATTAATCAAGCCTTCAGTCCATTAATCAAGGCTTCAGTCCATTCATCAAGGCTTCATTCCATTAATCAAGGCTTCAGTCCATTAATCAAGGCTTCAGTCCATTAATCAAGGCTTCTGTCCATTAATCAAGGCTTCAGTCCAGTAATCAAGGCTTCAGTCTATTAATCAAGGCTTTATTCCATTAATCAAGGCTTCATTCCATTAATCAAGGCTTCATTCCATTAATCAAGGCTTTATTCCATTAATCAAGGCTTCAGTCTATTAATCAAGGCTTCAGTCTATTAATCAAGGCTTCATTCCATTAATCAAGGCTTCAGTCTATTAATCAAGGCTTCTGTCCATTAATCAAGGCTTCAGTCCATTAATCAAGGCTTCATTCCATTAATCAAGCCTTCAGTCTATTAATCAAGGCTTCAGTCTATTAATCAAGGCTTCAGTCTATTAATCAAGGCTTCAGTCCATTAATCAAGCCTTCATTCCATTAATCAAGCCTTCAGTCTATTAATCAAGGCTTCAGTCCATTAATCAAGCCTTCATTCCATTAATCAAGCCTTCAGTCTATTAATCAAGGCTTTATTCCATTAATCAAGGCTTTATTCCATTAATCAAGGCTTCATTCCATTAATCAAGGCTTCTGTCCATTAATCAAGGCTTCAGTCCATTAATCAAGGCTTCAGTCCATTAATCAAGGCTTCTGTCCATTAATCAAGGCTTCATTCCATTAATCAAGCCTTCATTCCATTAATCAAGGCTTCAGTCTATTAATCAAGGCTTCAGTCCATTAATCAAGCCTTCAGTCCATTAATCAAGGCTTCATTCCATTAATCAAGGCTTTATTCCATTAATCAAGGTTTCAGTCCATTAATCAAGGCTTCAGTCCATTAATCAAGGCTTTATTCCATTAATCAAGGCTTCAGTCTATTAACCAAGGCTTCATTTTTGTTTATTTAAAAGAAAAATTAGATTCTTTATCTCCTTCCACAATGTGATTTAACAATAATCAAATGCAGTGGGCTTAAGGATATTTATTATTTCATTTTACACATACAATGAATTTTTTACCTTCCTTAATATGTAATAATTACCTTTGTAAGCCTTTTCAGACAAACATTAAATAAGAAAGCCATCAATCCAATAGTAGTGAAATATTTCCATCACACTTACTCCTAATCCTGATATCTGACAACTCATTTTAGATTGTCACAGGTATTGTTCACTTTTTCTCATTCATCAGACTGGAGCTGGTATTGTTCACTTTTTCTCATTCATCAGACTGGAGCTCGACACGGTAAGACGTGTTTGTTTCGCTTGTGCACACTGCACTTGCTTTCGTGTGCTCGACTTGGGGATCCTTCATTGCATTGTTTTTGTCAGCGAAATGAAGTTTTCTACTGGGATGTATGCGGCCATTGGAACTAATTGAACACTGGAACGCTTCTCGTTTCGACAGCTTGCACCACCAGGTTGGATTCTTTTTTAGCGAGATTCCTTACCTCCACGTCATTTCTCCGGCTGAGTATGTCGACTTGTTTTTTCGTTTCTCGTATAACGCCACGGTTGTTCGCATTTAGTCTCTACATGTCCGAGCCTGTCCTAGCAGCACTGGAAGATTGACCGCCCCACTCTAAGAAGAAATAGGAAGCGGGGTCGGCCCCTACTACTCTTTTCTAGACTTTACTTTGCTTTATAGTAATACCATCTCGTATCCTCTGGAGTCGGGCCCGTCCACACCACCATACCAACCCATGACGACCGGACTATACCCTAGTCTGATACTCTCTCTCGTTCAGACGGATCCGGCTTCTCAAGATCTGTATTTCAGCACAGCATTACACCTTCAACCTCTAATGACTGTCAATCTATGGGTATTCTTGACGGGATGCAAACCATCTCGTCCCTATAAGCTGTGCACCCAAATGGCCTTAACGAGGCCACTTACGTGGACATATCGATCGGACTTTAAACTTTTAGATTTGCGTTCAAAATTTTATTTCGATCCTCTCTTCTTTCTCTCATTTAATTTTGGACTGTCCTTCTAAAATGCTCCAAATTGTATAAATATTCGGCCGAGCAGTGAATTCTTTTTATTTTTGGCTTGTAACATTTTCTCTCTCTTTTTAATTTATTCTATTAACTTTTTTACTAATTGCTATTTTAAAAATTCTGCCCATTTTCACCCCCCTAACCCCCCCCCCCCCTCCATCCCGAGTCAGGCCACCGATCTTATCGGAGGTCGGACTCGGGATGGGCGTGTTCGAAACCCTAGTGGTATATGGGCACGTTAAACTAGTTATCATCATCATCACTTTTTCTTAACCTTTAGACTACTGGATTAATTTTTAACAAAAACCACGTTGAGTGGGTACAAGTTTATAATTTTTACTCACATATATTCACTTACATGTTTTATAAAAACATGAAATAAAGTTCATATATTAATCGGCAAGTATTATTTTCGTGTCTTTTTTTGTAATTTTTATTATTTTAGATCGGCTAATGGTGATTAAAATTAGGCAAAAAATCGAAAAAGTTGCGTTTACTTATGGGCATCTGTGGCCAGTTGTCCAGTATTTATGTCCATTATTCCCGATAACAGTGGTTTTCTGACCAGAATTTTTTTTTAAACCCGAACTAAGATTCATATTGCAATATTTGGTAATTTTTGTTGTTGGTAAAATGATCAAATTTATTATCAAATTAGCTGTCGCAATCAGCTATCGATCCCTGAAAATGACCGCGACGTGCCGCCATTGTTGCCAAGCGAAAATACTTGCCGAAAACCACTTTTTGAACTCAAAATTTCAAGGTATTTTCAATTGAAAAAATCAAAACAAAAGCCACCATTTAAAAAAAAAATCTTTTTTCTTTGATTATTTTTCCGTTTCCGGTGAGTGTCGTGTGCAAAACGGCGGGAAATATGAATTGGGGAATGCACTGTATACATTGTACAGTATATCGACTGATGTGACGTCGGGCGAGATATCTCGCCTGCAGTAGTCAGAAGGTTAACTAACTCAAAACTATAAAAACTAATTTTAAAGTCTTTTTGTCGCAGCAGTGCAGATGTGGTTTTTTTCATGAATTTACAAAGCCTATTTATCTTAAATACAGGTGTCCTTACACACATGCAAGACATAAACATGATTTGTAAATTCAGCCCTATGTGAGATGGTTATGATGAGTGGTGCGTCAGTATAGGTTTCAAACAAAGTGCTGTGTGTGTACGACATACCTCTGATGATCCGCGCCTTGGGGTCCTCGTTGATGCGCACCATGTTCACAATCGACCTCGCCTGCTGGGCATATTTACACATCAGTTAAGGTAATAACAGGCAGGTGATACCATGGAAAAATAAAAGCTGAAGATACCTGTTAAGGCCAAACTTTACCTTTACGTAATGTATATATTTGTTTGTTTATTATGCATGCATGTCTTTGTTTACGTTTATGACGTCATGGTAATTCCGTTACGTCATTCTTTCCAAAAGATGTTTGTTAATTCCAAAAGAATGTGGTACGCTGACAAATACGGTATGTATTACTATTTATAACTTAGTTTAAAATGTTTAAATAAAATATTGCTTAGTCTTATATTAAGGCGAAATAAGCCTATACATATAAATGTATATGTATTAAATGGTATATGTATTAAATGGTATATGTATATAAATGTAGATGTATATAAATGGAAGGCGCATTGTATTACTTATATTATACTTATTATATATATATATGTATTATACACGTGCTAAGGGTAGATTATTGTTTCATTTGATAGTTGCGACATGCATGCATTAGATGTTTGTAATGTCATAGAGGTTATGTTGGCTTCTAACAAATACTATGTTTGTATAAATCAATAATAGGCTATTTATAGTATATTTTGTATATTTCAGTCAATCTGTTGCTCTCGGCAAATAAAGTTTTCCGAATTAAGGCTCAGCATTGATGTTCAAATGTCGTCCCACAATATCTTTAAAAACCTAAAATCTTTATCCTGTACTTAACTAATGGTCATGTTTCAGCATCAAATGCAATCTCTTTTTTAAAATTAGTTTGTGCAAACACAAAAAGAGAGCTGAAATGTAATTTCTTTAAAATATATCAGATCGAATTTACAAAGCCTGTTTATCTCTTACACGCTTCTAATTTCATACAGTGACAATGCTTAAACACCTGTTTATCTCTTACACGCTTCTAATTTCATACAGTGACAATGCTTAAACACCTGTTTATCTCTTACACGCATCTAATTTCATACAGTGACAACGCTTAAACACCTGTTTATCTCTTACACGCATAACACTTAAACACCTGTTCATCTCTTACACGCTTCTAATTTCATACAGTGACAACGCTTAAACACCTGTTCATCTCTTACACGCTTCTAATTTCATACAGTGACAACGCTTAAACACCTGTTCATCTCTTACACGCATCTAATTTCATACAGTGACAACGCTTAAACATCTGCATTTAAGAAGAAAAACAGGCTTCGTAAATTAGGCACATACAGTCCTACATACTTATTAAAATCCTAATAAATTACATCTTTGTAAAAAGATATCTGTGTGCCGAGTGTTTAGTTTGTAAAAGTTGTTAAAGGATATATGAGTGTGCCGAATGTTTAGTTTGTAAAAGTTGTTAAAGGATATATGAGTGTGCCGAATGTTTAGTTTGTAAAAGTTGTTAAAGGATATCTGAGTGTGCTGAGTGGTTAGTTTGTAAAAGTTGTTAAAGGATATCTGAGTGTGCCGAGTGTTTAGTTTGTAAAGGTTGTTAAAGGATATCTGAGTGTGCCGAGTGGTTAGTTTGTAAAAGTTGTTAAAGGATATCTGAGGGTGCTCAGTGTTTAGTTTGTAAAAGTTGTTAAAGGATATTTGAGGGTGCTCAGTGTTTAGTTTGTAAAAGTTGTTAAAGGATATCTGAGGGTGCTCAGTGTTTAGTTTGTAAAAGTTGTTAAAGGATATCTGAGGGGGCACAGTGTTTAGTTTGTAAAGGTTGTTAAAGGATATCTGAGTGTGCCGAATGTTTAGTTTGTAAAAGTTGTTAAAGGATATCTGAGTGTGCCAAGTGTTTAGTTTGTAAAGGTTGTTAAAGGATATCTGAGTGTGCCGAGTGGTTAGTTTGTAAAAGTTGTTAAAGGATATCTGAGGGTGCTCAGTGTTTAGTTTGTAAAAGTTGTTAAAGGATATCTGAGGGTGCTCAGTGTTTAGTTTGTAAAGGTTGTTAAAGGATATCTGAGTGTGCTGAGTGTTTAGTTTGTAAAAGTTGTTAAAGGATATCTGAGTGTGCCAAGTGTTTAGTTTGTAAAAGTTGTTAAAGGATATCTGAGTGTGCCAAGTGTTTAGTTTGTAAAGGTTGTTAAAGGATATCTGAGTGTGCTGAGTGGTTATTTTGTAAAAGTTGTTAAAGGATATCTGAGGGTGCTCAGTGTTTAGTTTGTAAAAGTTGTTAAAGGATATCTGAGTGTGCTGAGTGTTTAGTTTGTTAAGGTTGTTAAAGGATATCTGAGTGTGCTGAGTGTTTAGTTTGTAAAAGTTGTTAAAGGATATCTGAGTGTGCCAAGTGTTTAGTTTGTAAAAGTTGTTAAAGGATATCTGAGTGTGCCAAGTGTTTAGTTTGTAAAAGTTGTTAAATGATATCTGAGTGTGCCAAGTGTTTAGTTTGTAAAAGTTGTTAAATGATATCTGAGTGTGCCAAGTGTTTAGTTTGTAAAGGTTGTTAAAGGATATCTGAGTGTGCCGAATGTTTAGTTTGTAAAAGTTGTTAAAGGACATATGAGTGTGCCGAGTGTTTAGTTTGTAAAAGTTGTTAAAGGATATCTGAGTGTGCTGAGTGTTTAGTTTGTAAAAGTTGTTAAATGATATCCGAGGGTGCTCAGTTTAGTTTGTAAAAGTTGTTAAAGGATATATAAGTGTGCCAAGTGTTTAGTTTGTAAAAGTTGTTAAAGGATATATGAGTGTGCTGAGTGTTTAGTTTGTAAAAGTTGTTAAAGGATATCTGAGTGTGCAGTTTGTAAAAGTTGTTAAAGGATATATGAGTGTGCTCAGTGTTTAGTTTGTAAAGGTTGTTAAAGGATATATGAGTGTGCTGAGTGTTTAGTTTGTAAAAGTTGTTAAAGGATATCTGAGGGTGCTCAGTGTTTAGTTTGTAAAGGTTGTTAAAGGATATCTGAGGGTGCTCAGTGTTTAGTTTGTAAAGGTTGTTAAAGGATATCTGAGTGTGATGAGTGGTTAGCTTGTAAAAGTTGTTAAAGGATATCTGAGTGTTTAGTTTGTAAAAGTTGTTAAAGGATATCTGAGGGTGCTCAGTGTTTAGTTTGTAAAAGTTGTTAAAGGATATATGAGTGTGATGAGTGGTTAGTTTGTAAAAGTTGTTAAAGGATATCTGAGTGTGCTGAGTGTTTCGTCGATGTGTTGATGGACTGGACTGATGGTAGCGATCATCGCCGTCTTCGAATTCCCTCCCAGGCTCTCCTTCAGCAACCTGCAGGTCATGGTGAATAATTAAAAACATGACAGAGATTCATATTGAGTATAAAGTGGTTGTTTATTTATATTATCCCTCCTGAAAATTAGGACTTCTGGATATATCTGGAATAGAGTCAAAAATAAGACGGAAAACAAAAGATGCTTATGAGCTGATTATCAGAAAAATATACATTTTAAATTGCATTTGTTGCATGCTTCCGGTCAATTTTGAGCTTTCGATACTAGACTTAAGGTGGAAATTAGTACTGCTGTAGCAAGTGTTATGGATTCTAAGATCTCCTAACAAGGGCTGATAATACCAGCATTCATATCTCACCACGTTAGAACGGAGTCTCGATATGGGATGAAGATCTTGCGTTTCTTGCTCGTCATAGTGGACTGTTCAGACAGAAGTGAGATCACTTTACCCAGAGTCATCAGAGACTTGTTGATGTTAGCACCTTCCTGAAAGCAAATTTTACAATACATAACATGCATTTATTACATACCTTCTATTTAGTTTTCACAAAAACGTTTTTTTTTACCTTAATGTCATAAATACACTGTCTTAAATCTATTAATAAATCCTCCTTTCATGGATTTTCTTAATGTTAAGAATCATACTCTGCAGCAATCTTGTGTAATGTTTCAAATACGATGTGACGTAATTTGTAAATCAGACATGACATCAGTAATAAAAAGGTGCTAACGCCAGTAAAAATAAAAAGTGAATTCCCCATTTACAAGTTCCGGTCCAGATTACACATATGTGTGATACAAGATACATTTATCACACAGTTCGAAAACGTCTTTATCAGATTGAATAGGTATGTAATAAAATCCAAGAAACAAACAAACATCATTGAAACCTACACAGTGTAAAACACATTCAACATATAGATGTTAAAGACTTTATCAGTCATTAGACATTTTCTCTCTCTCAGTCTCTGGGAGGGAAAGAGTTAAACCAAACAACTTTTACTTCTTACAAGCTCTGGTAAGTGACACAAAAGTTATTTCACGAGGGACATAAACTTGATTATAAAGAGCACCAATTTTAGTATTCAATTTATTTCACAAGCTATTTTGGCCTCTAAAAACCTTTGTTTTTTATATACACACAAATACTGTGCATCAGTGTCCAAAAGTTAGTCTTGAACAAAAGACAATACATGCATTTTTGGAACACATGAATGAAGTTGTGGTGATCCTTAAGGTTGTGACTTTTAATTTTAAAACAACAATCTCACCAAGGAAATGTTTTTTATTTAACGATGCACTCAACACATTTTATTTACGGTTATACGGCGTCAGACATATAATTAAGGACCACATAGATATTGAGAGAGGAAACCTGCTGTCGCCACACCATGGGCGGCTCTTTTCAATTAGCAGCAAGGGATCTTTTATATGCACCATCCCATAGACAGAATAACACATACCACAGCCTTTGATATACCAGTCATAGTGCACTGGCTGGAGCGAGAAATTGCCGAATGGGTCCACCGACGGGGATAGATCCCGCCCCCGATCTCACCAGTTAACCAATTCACAGGAATTTGAAGCTGCTTTAAAACTCAGGGCTCACCCTGTCTATTACCAAATTAGCCATTTGCTAATTTTTATACAAATTGGCTACAACATTTATTCTTTGGCTAATAAAATATTCCATAAAGTAACACTTTAATAATTGAAACCCCCCCCAAAAAAACCTCTATATATATCTGAAACCAAACCAGAATTTGTTCCACTGAGCCCTGAAAACTGAGATGCAACAGCATGACAGTTCAAATGAAATACTGTGGTCTGCTAAGAAAAAAGCACCTGTTCGTCTTAAACAGAAGGTTCAACTATTCTAAAACGACAAGATAAAGCTTTGTTGATGGTTGGTTTATAAACCTGAGTGAGTGTGCAACCTGAAGATGAATACTCACCCTAAGACGCTCTCCTGTGGTCTGAGCTTGGGACTGCCGCTCACTGCCAGCCAGGTCGACTAGGTTGATCTTACTGTTAACAGAACTGTCGTGATCCTTGCCTTCCAGTCTCTCCGTCTAAAACATTAGAAACAACACAGTTTATGCAAGGTTTTTCTTACTGTTAACAGAACTGTCGTGATCTTTGCCTTCCAGTCTCTTCGTCTACAACATTAGAAACGCTGTCCATACAATGTTTATATTAATATTAATAGAACTGTCGTCCTTTTTTTCCAGTCTCTCTGGCTGAAAACGAACAATACTTCTTTACACAAGGTTTATCTTGCCGCTAATTGAACTACCATCATTTTTTCTTTCCAGTATTTCAATCTAAAGTCTGAACCAAATTGTTAATAACTACAATAAATTACTCTCCTACCTTTAATTACCCTTAAATTTCCCCCAAATTTTGTCCAGACACAAATTGTGCAAAATCCATTACAGGAACACAAACTGGTTTTTTTTTACAATTTATGTTGGGACAAAAAGAGGAGAAAATCTAACTGTAATTAAAGGTTGGAGAGTAGTTGTTAACAATTTGGTTCAGACTTTAAAGACAAACAAGGTTTATTTTGCTGTTAATAGAACTGTCATGATCTTTTTAGTGAGAATGGAGAAAACTTGAGGTGTTTTCTCTTTTATAGATACATCAGCTGTCCTCAAACTAGTGCATATACCCCTATGGGTAGTAGTCTGGTCTGAACATCCCAACAGCCAATGGGATGGCCTAAAATTCTTCTACTGCACACCCATTCCTGTTCCAGTCACCTGACTGTAACTTCCTTCTTTTCCCAGAGGGAATCGCACGGAGAACTGGAAACTGGAAACGGGGAGGCCGGGAGGGTATAAACCCTTGAGGACAGGTGATGTATCTATGAAAGAGAAAACACATCAAATTTTCTCCATTTCTTTTCAACATCATTTGTCCTCAAACTAGTGCAACATTCAACAGAAGGCGGTGGGTTCCGTACTCCAAAGATGCACACGTCTTCTCAACATGGACCGACAGGAAGCCGACACAGGTGGATGAATAGGCCATAACCGTATGTTAGAAGTAACAGCAGTGATGGTGGCATCCGTCAGCCGAGTGGAGGAATGATCCCGCGTATACGTATAGAAATGCGATCTCATCATCCAACAAAGGGCTTCTGACAGGGTGGATAAGCATAGCCACCAGGGATGCAGGTGTTAGGTAACCTCCCAATTAATTCTTGGATCCAGAACCAGTGAGATGAGGTCCCCAACCTTTCAGTGATGCATCGACAAATAGATGGTGAATTACTTGAAATGGCTGCAAAGAGACTCCGTCTAAAATGTTCGAAAGAATCGGCCACCAATGGAGACTGCGTCACAGGTCGTCGGAAAGGCTTATCATCAATGTGATCAAATGATTCAGGAAGACTTGCAGGCGACGTAACTGTAGACGATCTCTGAGTTTCATGTCTTGTGCTGACATCAAGTGACGCAACAGGCTCTACCAAACATGGAATGTCAGTTGGCATCTAGCTCTGAAGCTACGTCAGCAATCATCGAGCCTGCCGCTAATGACTGGATAACTACGTCGTCGGGTGCTGTATCAGTTGCTATCACAGGGACTGGGCCCTTCCGGGTTTGTGCCGGAGTGTGTGGCAACTATATGAGCAGCTCCTATACTATGGCCAGGCAATCCTTCATGGACATTCGATCAGCCAAATCAATATCTTCAATGAGAGACTGATGGGAATCATCATTAGGAAAGTCCTGTAGGAGCCGGGCACAAGCGTGTCGATCTCAGATGCTGGAAGGACGAGGAGATCTAGACCATGGACGGTCCCGGTGGGACCCGTCAGATCCCCGTGACGTCTGGTATCCGTGGATACCAGCAACGATCACGACTCCGATGGCCCGTGGACGGCTTGCTGTAAGCTCGAGATGAAATCAAAGACTTTCTTGAAGTAGCTGACAGGCGACCATGGTGGCAGTCATTGCAGCAAAAGTCTCCTGCAGCACACTAGGCAAGAGTGAGTTCAGGATCTCTGTGACGGAGTCAGTAATGGAAGCCTGCGGTGGTGCTGGAGCCATTGCCAACTGAGTCTTCTTAGCCCGCTGGGCGATGACCTGGAGGCAGTTGTTGAACTCTGTAGGAACCAGTGGAATGCACAAAAGACATCTCAAGTCCATGCCGCATGGTGGGCGGTAACCTGGACAAACATCATGTGGGTCTCCTCCCACCATAAACTTTTAACGTATAACTCGAGTAGAGCTAGTGTTTGTAATGATAAAGCAAACACATGAGTCTGTACAATTCCGGTAAACAAGAAGCCGCCATTTTAAAAATGGCAACCAAAACTGTTGAGAATTAATAATTTGGAAAGAACACTTTAATAAAGTGATTACAAGCAAAATAATTGTACAACAATAAAGCAACAACATTTAGAAATGTGTTACAGATGTTAAAATCTCAAATACACCAAGCAAAAAGGATAGATGCCTCAGATTACGACGGAGCGAAAAACAAGAACGTTCGAACAATAAGAGAGAAGGAAAAAGAAGGAAGTTACAGTCATGTGACCGGAACAGGAAGGGGTGCACAGTAGAATAATTTTAGGCCATTCCATTGGCTGTTGGGATGTTTGGACCACACTACTATACTCAGGTGAATATGCACTAGTTTGAGGACAGGTAATGTTGAAAAGAAAACATGATACAATGGCAGCAAACTGAGGACAGTGTTTATAATGACACACTCACATTAATCTTTAGTCAGTTACATTTCATATTTATCTTCTACTACAATGCTTCTGATGACACTTTATTTGGATGTGTTTGCTTTTTAGTATCATGATATACATCTTTTTACTTCATCGTGATTATTGGAGACCGAATGTAGACATAAAATCGGAGCTACTGTCAAGTACTGCATGTAAATGTGTATAGGTGAATGGTTTCTGTTGACATTCAGTAATCATTGTCACTTGAAATAATTTCAGTGATTGTAAGATGCATTCTGGTTGAAGATTGACAGGACTGACTTCTGCTGTGGTTTTCTCTAAAACTAATTAGCAATTGTTAACAAAAATGGACTGCAGACATTACTGCATATTGTTTCTGATGTGTTCTTTTCTTCTGAAATAATTTATGAGAAATTATACATATATATTATGTGATATTTTGTATTTTTCAGTTATTTAAATATATATATAGAGAGAGGTAATTACCAGAGTGTTTTTCGGTATCGTCAATATCATATGTTAAGATTACAAATTGTATTATGCGATCCTCTGGCGAGCATAATACATTATTTTTATTCTTAATATATAATATTGATGATACCGAAACACACGACAGCGGTTGCAAAACAAAGTACTAGTAGGCGTTGGAACTGACAGAGTAGGAGTTGGGGGTTTATCGAGAGCTACAGACACTCAGTAATGGTGGCAAGTGGGGGGTGCTCTATGGACCGGAGTCTGTTACCACAGAAGTGTGCAATGTAGTCCACTTGTAATGCATATAGTTGGTGAAATTGTTGGCCCAGGAATAGAACAAGTATGACTGAGTGGTTTTCCGTTTTAAAAACAAGCTATTTTCCGTTTCATGTTTTTGTAAATTCCGTTTCATTTCCATTTCAGACTACAATATGCAATTAACAATTGAACTAACACAAGTTGTGACAAATTAAAGTCCGAACCAAATTGTTAACAACTACAATAAATTACTCTCCTACGTTTAATTGCCGATACATTTCCCCCAAATTTTGTTTAGACACAAGTTGTGAAAAAAACCCATTACAGTGACACAGATTCCACGTACGAGATTGTAACGATGTTGCCAGTGTCGACTTCGCTGCGATAGCATAGGGCAAAATACATGCAGTTTTCTGTCGCCTGTCATTTTGTTTCCTTATGGAATACTCTTCAAGAGGGGTGACAGCCTCCAAAGTATGTGTCATAAGTAATATAAAATCAATTATCTCTAGTGGTATCATTAAAAATAATAATAATAATAATAATAAAATTAATATGACGTCACTATTTGTCATTAAGTCAAAGTAACCCTACATATTAGTAGCGAAAAATAAAAGCAAAGGCTACAATTATAATAACTACATAAAGCATGATTGTCTAACAATTAAGTGCCCTGCACTTAGGGTTCACAAAACATAAACATTTATTTTTTCATCTTTGTGACAGTCTAACGTAGTCTGCAAATTGAAGTATGCGCATGACACAGCGGAAATAAAGTAACATTGCAATGTTCAGCCAGCCGTTTTTTGCTAAACGTTTGCAAACACATTTTGACTGGTGGTTCCAGAAATGGTCATTCGGTTTAATGTGTAGCGTAAAAATCTGTCTTCCAAGACAAGCGTTAGCGACAAACCGCTGGCTAAACTTACTCCTGGAAAAAAAAACTGTCCCATCTGCGCAGGCGCAACAGACTAAGCAGTAAACCAGCCCCAAGTTCTGCCAACAAACGTTTCGCTAACGTTCGCGAAGTATTTGATTGGTTCCCAATGTCACCATTTGGTTTACCGTGAAGCGCATAATCCAGTCTAGCGTTTACCAATAGTACTGCGCACGGGTCAATCATCAGTTTACAGAGTGTGGCAATAGTAAAATAGTATTAATTTTTTGAACTTTGCAGAATGTAAATTCCGTTTGACAATGGGAATTCCATCCGTTTTCGCTAACGTTCGCGAAGTATTTGATTGGTTCCCAATGTCACCATTTGGTTTACCATGAAGCGCATAATCCAGTCTAGCGTTTACCAATAGTACTGCGCATGGGTCAATCATCAGTTTACAGAGTGTGGCAATAGTAAAATAGTATTCATTTTTTTAACTTTGCGGAATGTAAATTCCGTTTCACAATGGGAATTCCGTCCGTTTTCTGCGATCGCGGAAAATCACTGGGTCTACTGTGCTCATGAATCAAAACAAAATATATTTTAAAAACAAAGGAAATGAGCAGTAACGGACGCTGTATTCGTGGGAAACTCAAAGTTTTCCTGAAGAAATTAACCCATAGAAGCCGAGCTATACATTCAGACAAGAACCAAGAAAATATGAACTGGAGTCTGAGCAACTGTGGCGAAAATAGACGTCGGAAATGAGGGTAGTAAACGTCGCATGCGACGCACGACGCCTTGTTTTGCAACCACTACACAAGGGTAATAATCTCTTTATCATATAATCTCAAGCTTAATACGTGTTTCTGTAAACTGTACATGCAACTTTAATGCCAGTCTGCCATTACAAGATATTCAAATGACGTAAGAATATGTGGCGCGATGTCTTTTTGAATGGAAGTGACGTCAAACTTGAATGACATCATTTTGGATGTCCTTACATTAAAATAAACTAGTGCATAACGTTATTTGTTTTCTGAACGCTGGACAGCTTTCAGTGTAAAATTGCTATTGAAATGTTTTGATTTGATGACTGAATGCATATGTCAATTATAAAGTGTCACCCTAGTACGTTTGCTAAAATGTCAATAAACCTAGTGCCGTGACCTCGATTAATTTACATCTAATTTGCAAAGTTATCAAATTCTTAAAGTATGTGATCTGAAAAATATCAAATACTTTGATTGCACTGAAAATGTATATTATACGATAAACATAATTATGTCTGTAATTTTTTTTTATAGTGATGTGAATCAATCATTATTTCATGCACTTACTTTTGATATCCAATGGCAGAAGTCTGTACTAGGTTGCTGTTAAACATTAATTCATTAAAACAGAAATAAAATTTTAAAAATTAAAAGTTATTTCGACTGACCCTGGTCTGTGTCATCACTATGGTGAACACTGAATGTGAGCGGCTACTCTTGTCATTCATTCCAGTTGCTGCAGTGGCTCGGTTCTTGTTGCCAAGTGTGATCCACCCCTGTAAGATAACACATTTATCAAACAGGGTTGAAACTGAACTTAAAAACTGTAGCCTGCAGAGGCAGTTCAAATAATTTGTTACTGGACATCATATCACTTTAGTGTGATGCATATGTACATTAGCCAATACTCTTATTTGTTGGAAACAGGGCTCGAATTTATCACCGGCCCTGACAGCATTTGCCTAAGGTCATGAGCCTTACCTATGGCAGTTTTTGCCACTGGATGAAAATCATTACACATTGGTTGAAGGGCTAATGTTTTTGTTTTTTAAAATCTTTTTGTTACAAACAAAAGTTATTTGATTAAAATTGCTGTCAGTAGACTCAAAATTGCTGTAATCAAGGATTTTCCCTATGGCAGAAACCTTTCAAACTGCCATAAGTAAAACAATTCTGTCGTTCGAGCCCTGTTCATGTAACTGGTTGTTGTGTACATATCTTTTTTACTGTATGATATTTTTCTTGTCAAATTTTGGCCAACAGAAAACCTTAATCAAAAAATCTAAATAATCAACATCAGACTCACAACGGATTAAAATAAAATAATTTGCTTAAAATTGTTTGATATGAATACACTCACAGGTACAATTATGACTAAATTTTCATTGTTCTGGGACCTATAATTTGTGAAAAATAAAACTTCAAAATTTAACAAAAAGTTAAACAAAACATACAATTGCCACATTTGTGTTATACTGACTGTATTAAATGCACTGTTGTAAAGCATAGACATTAGACTGTTACAAATCATAAAACCACTCATTTTCAGATGGTCCTTGATATACAGTCAAACCTGTCCTAGCATCCACCTGTACTCAGCGGTCACCTGCCTTAAGCGGCCACTTTTTATTCCTCCCAAACGATTTATAATGTAAATGCACCTATAATAAGCTGTCATCTGTCTAACGCGGCCAGCGGCCACCTAAATCAGATCTCAAATCGCTAAAATACCAGTATTAAGCAACCACAGTAAAGTTTTACTCTTATATAAAAGGGATATTTTAACAACAGCGATAAGGTGCAGCTAGTACCCATTCAGTCCTGGCATCTCCACTGTGTATCTATTAAGGAAGTATGACTGGCATGCATATAATTGCCTCTGGGCAGGCTACGCTTGACATTTGTAGATTCACTTACTATGACAATACATCGCATGAAGTCGGAATTAAATAATTAAATGGAAAAAGAAAACAAACTTGTGGAGAACGGTTAATTTAATACATTCTATTTGCATTATTTCTAAAGGAGACGACATGTCAAAAGTTGATTTATAGTCAACTGTGAAGCACACATCTGTTGATTAGCAGTACAGACGGTAAAACAAGAAACAACAACAAATGTTTTAAAGACTATATATGTAGCAACCTGTACTCAGCGGCCACTTTTATCTACTCCCTTGTGTGGCCGCTTAAAGACAGGTTTGACTGTATATACTTTTTCAAAAACAATTTGCCAATCTGCTAACAATATATTGTCTAGCTTAATCAGTGAGTTGTTCACAGGATCCCAATAAACAGAATGAAAGAAGTACATGTAATGTTCCGTGTAGCCAAGAGAATCAAAATATTTCCTACATAACGTACGTTACCTCAACATCTTCAAATGAATTCACAACAAACGTGGACAGTCCCTCGACATACGGACCAAGCACTGGATGTTCGCGAACTTTCAGCTGAAATGTACATTGTCTTCTTCTTTATATACTAATATTCAAGTCATACAGTATTTACAAAAGTATCTAACATCTATAACAATATTGCATGTATATAAAAATAGATAAAGTAGACCTTAGATAGCAGGGAAAATTTAGTTTTCAAAATCTTGATTAGCAATATTTCTAGTCAATTAAAATGTTCTAAAATGGTGTAGCGATCACTGAAACTTGTGTAGTGAATTGAGACAGGATACTGAAAAAAATATTCCCTGGTGAGTAGCAAAAATAGCATGCCCTTCTTGTACAAACTATCAGTGGTCTGTTTAACCTGGCATTAACAAATAAACTGAAGTATTTAACTAAAATGTAAGGCAAACTTAACTAACAATTCCACTTTTATGTGAAACAACACCAAATTTATGGCATTAAATCAAATTTCACAAATTAATAAATGAACACTTCACTCAAATAAGTAAAACAAACCGTAGCCTTCTTCCCTCCTTTGTCCTTGGAGGACGCTAGCAAGTCGTGGATCTTCTCATTGTAGATTTCAAAGAAGCTGATCTCCACTGCGATCTTCACCTGTAACAGACAGTGTATAGTTCAAAGAAGCTGATCTCCACTGCGATCTTCACCTGTAACAGACAGTGTATAGTTCAAAGACGCCGATCTCCACCTGTAACAGACAGTGTATAGTTCAAAGAAGCCTATCTCCACCTGTAACAGACAGTGTATAGTTCAAAGAAGCTGATCTCCACTGCAATCTTCACCTGTAACAGACAGTGTATAGTTCAAAGAAGCTGATCTCCACTGCGATCTTCACCTGTAACAGACAGTGTATAGTTCAAAGACGCCGATCTCCACCTGTAACAGACAGTGTATAGTTCAAAGAAGCCTATCTCCACCTGTAACAGACAGTGTATAGTTCAAAGAAGCCAATCTCCACCTGTAACAGACAGTGTATAGTTCAAAGAAGCTGATCTCCACTGAAATCTTCACCTGTAACACAGTGTATAGTTCAAAGACGCCAATCTCCACCTGTAACAGTGTATAGTTCAAAGACACCGATCTCCACCTGTAACAGACAGTGTATAGTTCAAAGAAGCCAATCTCCACTGCGATCTTCACCTGTAACAGACAGTGTATAGTTCAAAGACGCCAATCTCCACCTGTAACAGTGTATAGTTCAAAGACACCGATCTCCACCTGTAACAGACAGTGTATAGTTCAAAGAAGCCAATCTCCACTGCGATCTTCACCTGTAACAGACAGTGTATATTTCAAAGACACCAATCTCCACCTGTAACAGACAGTGTATAGTTCAAAGAAGCTGATCTCCTCCTGTAAGAGACAGTGTATAGTTCAAAGAAGCCAATCTCCACTGCAATCTTTACCTGGAACAGACAGTGTATAGTTCAAAGAAGCCGATCTCCACCTATATCAGACAGTGTATAGTTCAAAGAAGCCAATCTCCACCTGTAACAGTGTATAGTTCAAAGAAGCCAATCTCCACTGCAATCTTTACCTGGAACAGACAGTGTATAGTTCAAAGAAGCCGATCTCCACCTGTATCAGACAGTGTATAGTTCAAAGAAGCCAATCTCCACCTGTAACAGACAGTGTATAGTTCAAAGAAGCTCATCTTCACTTGTAACACAATGTATAGTTCAAAGAAGCTCATCTCCACCTGTAACAGACAGTGTATAGTTCAAAGAAGCCGATCTCCACCTGTAACAGACAGTGTATAGTTCAAAGAAGCCAATCTCCACCTGTAACAGTGTATAGTTCAAAGAAGCCAATCTCCACTGCAATCTTTACCTGGAACAGACAGTGTATAGTTCAAAGAAGCCGATCTCCTCCTGTATCAGACAGTGTATAGTTCAAAGAAGCCAATCTCCACCTGTAACAGACAGTGTATAGTTCAAAGAAGCTCATCTTCACTTGTAACACAATGTATAGTTCAAAGAAGCTCATCTCCACCTGTAACAGACAGTGTATAGTTCAAAGAAGCCGATCTCCACCTGTAACAGTGTATAGTTCAACGAAGCCAATCTCCACTGCGATCTGCATGGGATAAGTAATCTAAAAAGGTTATTAACTGAAGTTATGCCTATCAAAACAAAAAGCAACTATAAATGTCATGAAATAAATTAAAAATAAAATCATTATTGTAAATTTTACAGTGGCCTAGGCTACTAGCCTCATTTAAAATGTATATTCTTGCTTTCATTAGGGATTGGGAGGGGACACATGTTAGTTCTATCCGCGAGCTTCTCTAGCTTATCAGAAATGACAGATTTAACTTATTGCTTTGTTTGAGAAATCAAGGCTACTGTTAAATCTTGAAGTAAAGTATTTAAAATAGCACCTGTTTTATTATACAGTAATACACACATGTAAAAAGTTGAAAGTTGGTTTTGTTTAACAAGACCACCTGTGTACATTAATTAATTAATCACAGGCTATTGGATTTGAAACATTTGGTAATATTTGTAGAGAAAACCCACTACATTTTTGCATTAACAGGAAGGCATCTTTCATATGCACTTTCCCATAGGAAGGACAGCATATGCCAAGGCCTTTGATATACTAGTTGCGTTATGACATGTATATAGTCTAGATAGATCCACTGTGTTATACTGGCTGCAAATTTAGGACAGTCCATTAAAGCTGCATCGAGACAGGTGCTTGTTGAAAACACCTCTTTGTTAAACCTGTGTCTTCATTGTTTTTTATCATTGCTATTAATGAGTAAAATATATTGGTGAGAACATCATGTGTTATTTATGATAACACATACTTGTTTACACATGTACATGTGTTAACAATTTCAAGACATACGACTGGCTGCTCCTAGGTGATGACCAGGTCACCAATGTCATACGTCGGCAGAGCCTCGCAGCATTCGCCATTTTAATCGTTGCAGATAAAGCCGATATCTTAAGACAGTAACCAGTTATTCCCTATATACATATATATTTTTTTTAATTTTTTTTACGTTATGCTCAGTTTTATTTTTTAATACTGGTACAGATATTTAAGTTGTGATGGCTAGAGCAAATGTTCTTTTAAATTAAATTGAAAACCAGGGCGTGCTTATAAAACATTTAGATTCAAGACTAATGACATCACTCACATAGTTTGTATGTCATTGCCATGACATTAAAGCCTCAGACTCTACAAGTGTTATAAGCACAGAGCCTGGTGTAGTATACCTCGGATAATCACTTAGTTATATACATTACTTATAGGTTACACACTTAAAAGTTGAAACTAATGTTTTATAAGCACAGAGCCTGGTGTAGTATACCTCGGATAATCACTTAGTTATATACATTACTTATAGGTTACACACTTAAAAGTTGAAACTAATGTTTTATAAGCACAGAGCCTGGTGTAGTATACCTCGGATAATCACTTAGTTATATACATTACTTATAGGTTACACACTTAAAAGTTGAAACTAATGTTTCATAAGCACAGAGCCTGGTGTAGTATACCTCGGATAATCACTTAGTTATATACATTACTTATAGGTTACACACTTAAAAGTTGAAACTAATGTTTTATAAGCACAGAGCCTGGTGTAGTATACCTCGGATAATCACTTAGTTATATACATTACTTATAGGTTACACACTTAAAAGTTGAAACTAATGTTTCATAAGCACAGAGCCTGGTGTAGTATACCTCGGATAATCACTTAGTTATATACATTACTTATAGGTTACACACATAAAAGTTGAAACTAATGTTTCATAAGCACAGAGCCTGGTGTAGTATACCTCGGATAATCACTTAGTTATATACATTACTTATAGGTTACACACTTAAAAGTTGAAACTAATGCACAGTAAAGTGCTGACTTATGTCTGTCAAGCATATCTAAGAACATAATAAATGTACATGTGAATGTACATTTTATAATAGCTGACAGTTATATTTGTTTGAGAACTTAACATGTCCTGTACTGGATTGTTCTAATTAAAAAAAGAAGAAGTTTATTTTGTTTTACATCATTGGAGCACATTGATCATGTTGTAATTAAATACTTAATTATGAAATGTTTTGGATTGTAAAGTGTCAGCCATTCCAAAACAAAACATTATTCATATCCACAATGTACTCTCCAGGGCTCAAACGTACCAATTTGTCTCCCACAGCAATTTTTAAAAGAACTGCCATGGGTGAAACAGCTCACTGACGGCAATGCCTATAGCATTTTTTAAAGTGACATTTTCAGCAAATAAACATGACTGAAAGATTATATTGCTGTATATAGACATATTTCAGATGTGAAAATGTTAAATACTGGCTGATAATGTACACCAGGTGTATACATTTTGCCAGAGTGATGCTCTTTCTGTACAGCAATGTATATCTTAACGACTGCAATTACCATCGGTGCCATTGTTAAATTCGAATCCCGACTCTATAATACAAATGTTATGAAATTAGTACTAGTCAGTTTACACTGGTATTATATGGTCACAAAACATAAGCTGTATTTATACAGTAATTATGTATAGCTCTTTACAGTTGGGATGTACAGTGACAAAACAAACACAAACATATTTGGTATAAATTAAAATGCCTTTCCCCAGTACTAAGTTACGTTGTTTTCACAGTTCACTGGGCATCACTGGTAGTAACTGGTATCTGCAGTTCCTTTCAGTAACATTTTATTTGATATATGGGTCATTACCTTGGCGCAACTAATAAAATGTCTTTAAATTGACCTCAAATGAGTATTCTCTTAAATGGGTGCAGAAGAAACACTATGTTCTTATATCTACATTTGTGTATTTTGATTCCGACAATAAATAATATCATCTGCACATTAAAATACATAACATGATAAAGACGTAGCATTTGGGTTTATAACAAACCATTTTCTTGTCCCTGGAATGTTCGACCCGAGAGAACAGCTCTTCACAGAATCTGGGAATGATGCCCACTTCACTGCCATGGCCCATCATACTGAAAAAACATCTATAGAAATATAGGTAAGACAAGCTTCTAAACATTCTTGTTTTTCTGTAGCCACATGTGCAGAGAACCAAAAGTATGTTAATATTGGTACAAATAATAATAATAATAAGCATTAACAAGTGTAATGAAAATAATGTCTTCGTATCACATCATCTTTCACAAAATTCAGCCTATTGAGAGAGAGAGAGAGAGAGAGAGAGAGAGAGAGAGAGAGAGAGAGAGAGAGAGAGAGAGAGAGAGAGAGAGAGAGAGTTAAAATAAATATTCTTTTTCGATGATCACAGAAAATCATCTGGCTCCGTATTCATAAACGTACTTAAGTCAATGTATGATACTTATTTATGTACTTTAAGTATGTATTTAGGTATCATACATTGACTTAAGTACGTTTATGTATACGGAGCCTGGTGTACATTTTGAATATCACCAAGTTAGTAGTCTGACCTGTAACTTTTCCCGCTGCCTGTCTGACCGTATGCGAACAGACACGTGTTGTAGCCCTCGAACGCCTTCGCCAGTAGCGGTTTCGCCAGCTGGTTGTACACGTAGCTCTGACTGGCAAACTCTCCGTGCACCTTGTCACACGACCAAAACGAAAAGTCATACGTGAAGCGGTGAGCACTGCCGCTGTCTGTCGTCACGGTGGTTTCGTTGCCACACATCGACACAACGTTATGGATACTGGGGTCAGACAGCTCCCTGGGAAACAGAAATAAATACTGTAGAACTCCATGCCAGGAACAGCACACAATGACACCATATAATACATGCACATGCCAAAATGCACAAGTACTGTATACATAAAATATTTTTTAATTCATGGTTCTTCTATATTAATATTATTATATGAACGCCATACACTGACATTGATACAAAAGCCAAAATACTGATATTACATATAAACACCAATACCCTAATCACTATCGCCTATAAAATATTTTTCCCCCTTTCAATCTGTTTCAAAAACAACGTAGTATTTCTTTTCTAAACTGATTAGTAACTGTCATTAAAAAAATAGTTTTAAATGTTTTCTGCACACAACACATACACTAGCCAACCAGTACTGATCTATAAGCTGAAGTAAAATTGATTAACACCAGCATTTTGTTTTGATAATGTATCTTCAAGAAAAGAATACCACTATACATGTATATAGATGTATATTAAAGGTCCAGGCTTGTCGAAAACGTAATTCACTATTGTTTGGTATCTACGTATACCTTTTATAATATATATCAAGTATCAATAAAACAAATTTTAAAAAAGTTAACCGTTTTTAGCAATAAAAGTCGTGTTTTCCGCATTGCTTGACAAAATGCTCCCGACTCCAAGAGGTAAGTCACGTGACCCTGTGACGAGGTATGTGGCATACTCTGAACGCGTGATTGTGCACAGCCTTTCACACACGACCTGACCTTTTCACACATTTGGCGGCACGGGTGCCATGTCCCCCCATAAACTTTTTAAAAACTTTTATAAAATCATACATATATACTTACATAGTATATGTACCCCACTCCCCCATATATGGGTTTGTCCCACCCCCATATACAATCCTGGGTACGCCATTGGAGGGTACTAAGACTAGAATAATAAAAATATGGAAATATGGAGCCAGTATTTCATAATTAATTACAAACTTTTTCTGTGTCTATATATATGCTTTGAACAACTTGTCTCTGGCTTGTATCCCTCCCCATCACACACAAAAATGTGCAACCCACATTTAGGACAGTTGAAAATTACTATTATCATTTTCAAAATCAATTTTTATTTTATTGAAACACCACTGGAGCACATTGATTATTAATCATCGGCTACTGGATGTCAAACATTTGGTCATTTTGCCATATAGTCTTAAAGAGAAAACCTGCTAAATGTTTCCATTAGTAGCAAGGAATCTTTTATATGCATCATCACAAACAGGATAGCACATACCATGGCCTTAGATATACCAACCAGTCTTGGTGCACTGGCTGGAATGAGAAATAGTCCAACGGGCCTGACGGGAATCGATCCCAAACCGACCGTGCATCAAGAGAGTGCTTTACCACTAGGCTACATCAGCCATGTGTAGACATTTTCAACAACATAAAAATGTATCATTTATCATCTTAGAAACAAAATAAATGTGACCAATGGACACAAAAGCATGTATGTATATATAAAGTAGTTTTATTAATCATGTAGGTTACATTGCTGGTTATTTCAGGGTACACTGACAAACCGATGACCATGCTGTGTTATGGAGTGATATCAAATCCATCACAACTTTCCTCCATCTTGGACTTGAACATTCCCACCTTTCTATGTTCCAACTTTTAAGCATCCAGACATCGAAGAAGCCATAGCTACACACATTGCTATATCCATAATTGCACATATTTTCCACTTTTGCATCTAAAACAGAAAATTGATGTTTGTGTTAACAATCAGTTTTAAAATGTTTTGATAGCACTGAAGATGTTACATAAAAGGCACTCACGTGTCAACAACTAACACACTTGCATGTATAGTCCAAAAAGTGTTTATTAAAATCCTACATGTAACTATATGGAATGACTAAACTGATACATTGTTTAATTCAAGGCTATTAATATTAGTCATGTTCCAATGAAGGATTATAATCAATTTATGTTTGCTTCTACCAATATGATAATAGATAATACAAATCCATAATCAATTGTATGGGGAAATGTTAATGTTTAAATGTTCCTTCAGTTTAGATGTTGGAATTAATGTAAATATGTTGGGGTTGATTTGTTTTCATATGTACATAAAGAAACAATAAATTAAATAGTTATTAAATTGTAGGGTATAGATACTGGTGAATACAGTAGGTGTTCAATTCATTCTAACTGATTGTGTCAGTTGTTTGTTTAATAATTATGATCAAATCCATACACACCTCCAAACCCCCAGACACATTTTTTTAGTCCAATAGCCAATGATTAACAGTGTTCGAAATAAGCACTTGTCCTTTTATCCTAACATGTGAAAATGCAAGGCATGACCATTTGTTAGCAACTTATCTTGAGGGCTGTGTGAATGTGTTCTGACAGAAATTACCTCAAATTATGAATTGGTAACATCTTACCATATAATTTATAAAATTATACATCATGGGGATATAGATTTTTAAGCTGGAGCTTGTGAATAGAACTATTATTTAACAAGCATAAATAAATACTGACATGAGAAACAAAACTAATTTCACCTCCAGGGATAATACAAGATACAGAGAGGGGATGTTAAATCAGTCTTTCGTGTAAATAGTTTTAAATATGTCACTTATTCATTGTGATAATAAATTTCTTTATGTATTTTGTCCTTATATAATCAAGTGATAATTGAATTTTCATATTATATAGCAGGGCTAGCTCTGGCACTTGCCAAATTCACCAATTCCAAACACAATTGGCAAATTATATTTTAATGTTTCAAAATAATTGAACTTTTGTTAGAAAATAACTGGGTTTCTTAAACATTTTAAGCTTGATAGATAATTTGGTGAAATTTTCTGATGACCCAGAACTAGCCCTGTATAGGCCTACAGTGTGTACTAAGTAATATATAATCATGTAAATAAATATTCAAATGAAAATGTCAACAATCTTGTCCTGTTTTCTTTTGTACACATTATTATTCATTATAAATAATGAAATCTGCATGTTGCCAACTTACTTGTATTATTACTAAGTTTTTTGAGCGATTGTGGTAGCCTACATGTTTAAATACATATATACACGACAATAGGTAACCATTGAAAATATCTAGACGGGGATATTTTGTCTCACAATTTGACGCTATATTGGCTATAAATTAATTTAGAATGGAAAACCCCAACAATTTTTGACAATATATACCATCTCTATAATTAAGATAAATTCCAATTTTGTCTTACCAACTTTCAAGATCAGTGAGTAGTGTTCTGCCATCTGGGTCTTCTTTGTTTACCACTTCAATACGTAGTCATTTGGCTTGCTGGATCATCATTGTTGTATTCAGGCACAAATTGATAGGGAAGTACTCCTAACAGATTTTCTCCTTCCTCACCAATCGAGGTACCATTAGAGTAGATGGACAAATGTGATAAAACCAAAATGTCCAAACTAGCGTCTGTTAAGAATCAGCTGTTTTTCGAAAAAATCATTCTCTGCTGTCAGCATGTTGACCTACTAACAGAATAAGTGGAATCCGCTGCATGCTACGTCACAGGTTTGATGCACTACAAATCAGCCCGAGAAAAAAATGTCCCAAACATTTTACAAAAAGTAACTTTATTAATAATTGGGATGGGGTTTTTTGAATACTGTAATGTTTTTATATACTGTGTATTAATAATGTACCATAAGCCTGGACCTTTAAAATACTAATGCTGAGGCAAATTGGTTCTTTTCAGAAGCAAACCACTGTTGCTTCAGCATTTCTGTTTTTGCAGCTCTAGGTTATTTTCTGAATTGCAAGGGCTTCACACACACACACACACACAGATAGACACAGATACATACACACAGAGATAGATAGACACAGATACACACACACAGACAGACAGACATACACACACAAAGACCTTTGATTGGGAGGTCGAACCCGAACAGCGACCATGACACTGGTGCAGTCATCATCATCATCGAGGTCGGTGCTGTCGTCATAACTCAAGTCAAACTTCCTCGGTGTCTCCATCTGCACGACTCGATAGCAGTCGGGTGTGTTGAACATCTTGCTCTCCAGTGTGTGACGCCGGCTCTTTGTCGGTGTTCCATTCGGTGTACGGAAACAGTCGGTCATCGTTGTAAAACTAGCCGTCTTTTCCTCAACAGACAAAATCTCACTTCTAGCACATTCTACTTTCGTGGTTTTCGGCGTGCTGGGAACCTCTGCGACATCTTCAGAAAACATCAAGTTTTTCTTCCCATCGGATTTGCTGTTGACAACTTTGAGTGCGGTGATGTGATCAAGTTTAATTCTGCCAGTGGACTGTGTGCCACCGATTGATGTCTCTATAACATCCTCATCAAACGTGACACTTTTCACACCTGCAGGTGACGGGCAAGGTTGACAGTTTGCTCTTCCCTTCTTTGTCTCCATGTCATCATCTGTGCTCCAGTGTCCAATTTCTAGTATTAGTAGTCTAGGTTCTAAAAATAAAATAGAGGATGTAATTTCACAAAATAATTCAAAGCTAATACATATACAGACCTGTACAAGCTCATCAAAATCAGCCCATTTAAAAAACCCACAGTCAATACATGTCCCCTACCGGGCCCAACACATTTTCGTATCTTCTTAGTAAAAAAGCCATAACTCAAAAATGGGTAAATTGCTATACAAGTCCAATGTGATCTATAACTGTACATGATAAGGCTATATATACCAGGCATGTGATTGAAGCATTTCTAAAAAAGCTGAAAATGATACATGCGTGCCGAAGGCATGTAATCGAGTGCAGAATGCACAAGATGACTAGGGGGGTCTGGACTAGGGGGGCTTTTAAAAAAAGCGCAGAATTCCGCCAATTAGCGGAAGAATCACATGCCTAATATATACAAAATTTCAGTTCAATGCATTGAGGCATTGCAAAAAAAAAAAAAAGGCCAGAAAACTATTTGTGGGACAGACAGACCGGTAGGGGACTATATTATTTTGTTCTTTTATTAAACTATAGCCTATAAATAGAATTTCACAAAGGTTGATGACAGGACAGTCCTGCACCAACATTCATACCCATAATTTTACTTCGTGTTCATATTTCGTATATATACAGTACAATTTTTTAAATTACACATTTTCTTCAACCACTAATTAGTAATTTGCAAACAAAAATTTCCAAGAGCAATTTTGCATCAAAGTGGTTCCAATATTCTGAAAGTTAAAGCACCACGAACCAGTTTATTTTTGTTGGTACCATAGATATAGACTGACATTTAAATACAAATGTACTGGAGCCATTCAAATTCAAAACCTGCCATGTAAGCTACATGTATGGGATGAAGGTTTTTTCAAAGTTAGCTTTACATCAATCTGATTAAAATCAGCTCCACTGGGTCTTTAATTTTCAGTACAGGCCAGTGGAGCTGATTTTAATCAGTTTGGCTTTACACATATTAAAATAATGCTCAGTTCCATACTGAGAAGAAAATGTCAACACATCAGTGTGCTTTTTAAGAATTCTTTACAAATGTACTGTGTAGAGAAAATATTAAGTTTATGCTTAAAAAGACTAATCGAAGAACAAAAATGTAGCTTTCATCAAACATAAAAAAGTACTGGTCAATAGGTTTATATGATATATTTATTATGTACACCTTTAGCCAAAATGATGGTGCGGAAATGTTCTATGACAAACCTCAGTGTTATCATATTTATAATATATCCTGAACTAGTTATCAAAAACAATCCCATTTTACTTACACGTGTCAATTTAACAAAAACCACATCTATAAGCACAAATCTTTATTACATACTTTGTTACAAAAGATGAATCATTTATCCAGGTATGATAAAATGCACAGAAGAAAATATCAAGAAATTAGTATAGGAGTATTTACGTTGAGTACTTAAGGTTTTTTTGCACTATGATGCCATGTCAAGCAATATCAAAAATAGACGGATCAGGCCCTGACTCTTTCTTCTTTTTTCACCCAAAATTGGCTAAAGTCGCCAAATTATTAGCAATATATTGAAAAGTCGAAGTCTCTATTTTGGATCTAATTCAATTACAATTTAAACAAAATCATAGCTCACTATTTTTTACTTTTGCATGAGAGTGTACATATTTTGTGTTTTATTTTTGTTCATGTAAGGGAGATGGCATCTTTGGCTTTCAACCCTGGTGCATATTCAGTCTCAGACATTTCGGCCCTGGTCACATTGATATTTGCGTTTGATTAAATGAAACTATTTAATCAATGTGTTTCGTTGTTTATTTCAGATATTGTTACTTTGTGTATACATGTATGCTTGTGTGTGTGCTTGCATGCGTGCATTTAAGTGCAAAAAGACTGTACAAAGGTAAGCAACCTATTCATATTTGTGGGTCATTTTACTACATTACAAATTAAAAAGAAATGTTTCTTTGGTAGATATTAACATGCTTATATATTTCAATTATTTTATTTTCCATAACATTATATTTATCTAACATTACTGACATTAAACATACATGTAACTTAAGGCACAATTATTTTGCCATTGTTGGATAAGAGGCCATTTAGCATGTTATGAGTAATCATGTATTTTTATTGAGATACCAGAGAGAATTGTACCGAAGACTGCAAAGGAAAACCAAAGAATTGTGGGACAATTATGAGGCACAAGAATTGAAGACGTCCGATGTCCTGCGACGTGTGGGGAACATGTACGCACCTTCTATGCCTCAAGCTGTAGACAGCAAAGATAGGAAGGAAGGAAATGTTTATTTAACGACGCACTCAATACATTTCATTTACGATTATATGGCATCGGACATATGGTTACGGACTACACAGATATTGAGACAGGAAACCCGGTGTCGCCAGTTCATGGGCAACTATTTTTGATTAGAAGCAAGAGATCTTTTATATGCACCATCTCACAGACAAGATAGCACATACCACAGCCTTCGATATACCAGTCGTGATGCACTGGCTGGAACCGACGGGGATTGATCCTATACCAACCGCACATCAAGCAAACGCTTTACAACTGGGTTACGTCCCACCCCGTACAAAGATAGTGTTTAAATTAAATGTATAAACTATTGAACAATGTGTGTGAATAATGCGTGTGAATCTATATTTTGGATTAATTGTTTGATATATATATATAGTGATTTTTTTTTTAAAGTCGTATAATAAATTAAATAAATGTATTGAAATAATTTTTTGTCAAAAAGTTGTTCTGGATATGTATGCCAAATACATAATTATATACATTTATTTAGCAATTACAAACAATGATACTTTAAATATTGTATCACATCTGGGGCTGAACATGCACCGAGGCCGAAACAACCTGATACCACATTTTCGCAAGCCAAGGTACCAATTGATACAAGGTGTCATTATAGCCAAATTGGTTCCGTTTTGGTAGTGGTTCCTAGTTAGCCTGATCCTGACGGTTTTCAACAATAGGTTGCAGACATACATGTAATGAGGTTGACGTTTTGGTATGACATTAAAAAAATATATATTTTGGGGGTCAGAGCATATATCAATATTTATAAACACAGTTGTTATTCGAATATCTACCTTTTTATTGGTATTTCTACACTTCACATGAGCACTAAACTGGCCACCAAGTAGCTAAGTTTACCGCACATGTGCCACAAACTCTAGCACACATCAGCAGTAAATATTGTTAACTACATAACCTATAACCTGTTTCGGTGAGTGATACATTTAGTGGTATAGCTTACAGCAAAAACTTCCCAACACAAAAATGTTCAGTTTTATCAAAACATGTATACATATTGTTCAACAAAATTTATAAAAAATATTTTAAAACAAAATGTTACAAAATGGAGTCCTCGAGAACCAGGGGACAATATATTTCAAAATCTATTATAGGTAGCTGTAAGTCTGTTCATGTGAGTTTTACTTAGGTAACAGATTGCTTGATTACATGAATATAGTTCTGGTAACCACCGATGAGTTAGGCCTACCTAATCCTAAAACACTTGAACTACGGTTCTGTGCTACACTGGGGGTTCAAAAATATAAACTGATTTTCACTTTCATTACTGATAAATGGTACATTTAATTTTAGAATGTAATTGTTCACCACGTAACCGATTGGCGTTTCTCGTGATTTTAAAGTTGCGTAACCGACACGCAAACAGAATGGTTCTCGTGAAATATTGTGCCTTGGAGAACCAATGTTAACAGACATTTTAGGAAAACATATAACAATTATGATGTCTTGCTAAGTTGAGCAAATGAATGGTTATAATGGTAAAATTGTTTAGTTAAAAAATATAAGCTGCATTCTGAGATTCAATAAATATATAAACATATATCCAGAAAGATATTTATGTTAAAGCATATATTTTTCTTTTCTGGCAAGTATCCAGACCCCCCCCCCCCCCCCCCCCCCCCCACACACTAAAGCAAATGGTCTGCTTTCAGAACTAAAACATACAGGTTTTACATATGGAGTTTCTGGTGGTGCAAAAACAAAATAGAAAAAAGGGTCCACTTGGTTCATATTCGAACCCCCCCTCCCCCGGTCCAGATCATTTTATAAAGAGTTTTACCAGCAAAAGCTGTGACAATCATGTGACTTCAACAACCAGATACCAGTACAGCTGAGAACAGACAAAAATAGTTTTTAAAATTAAGTTTTCTTTCAAATTATAGTCATATATAATTTATGAGTGGGTCCAATCTTACTTTCTTTGCTCGTTTTAACTTTATTTTTACGAACATTTCTTTGAATATGACAGACATTTATTTACTTTCCCCATGCAAAAGTCAAATTAGTAAAAAATATTCAAATGTATGTACTGTTGCACACAAATGACGCAACTACAGAAACAGGAACCTCACCGAAACAGGGCAACGGACGATACAATGTATCTTGTTGTTTGGAAAATTGTTAGTTATGGGGTTGATTTCATTGATCATTAACTGATTAAGGTTCTTTCTTCCCTAATTTTTGACACTAACAATGCTTAAATTGAAATGAAGGAAGGTAATATTTTATTTAATGACATACTCAACACATTTTATTTACGGTTATAAATATGGCATCAAAAATATGGTTACGGACCACACAGATATTGAGAGAAAAAACCTGCTGTCGCCACTTCATGGGCTACTCTTTTTGATTAGCAGCAAGTGATTTTTATCTGCACCATCCCACAAACAGGATAGTACATATCATGGCCTGTTACACTTGGGCCCGTGCTTATAAAACTTAAAAGTCTAGACTTTAACTTTATTAAAGTCTGGACTTTAAGGTTTATAAGCACGAGGCCAGTTGTGGAGCACTGGCTGGAATGAGAAACAGCCCAATCATTGGCCAATGGGCGCCACTGACGGGAATCGAGCCTAGTTCGATCATGCAGCTACTGAAATGACTGATCCAAAAATGATCAGAAGAAAAATCTTAGTAATATATCTGACATTTATTATATAAACAGGCAAAAGGATGTTTTCACAAAAACTCGCGGAATTCATCCCTTCTCCGTCTCACACTGTGACACTGCACTTCGAATGGCACCAACAGAGTTAACACGCAGTTTTAACTTAGTAAATTACCGAAGGAAATTCCTCTTTTTTGTAGCAGTATCTGGTATATGATAAGTTCAATTCAAAACTAACAATCTGTTAAATTAAAAGGATTTAGAGCTTGAACAAATTATCAAAAACACGCTCCAAAATTTCTATTTGAAAAGCCCTCCATAAATAAGGGAACTTCCGTAAAATAGGATAAAAATGATTGGTTGATTTATTTGAAGGCGAAGTTCTCACCTCCAAAAAGAAAGAGTTACCAAGATTGCATTAAAGCTGCAATCTCTATTTTATTATTTTCCGGCCTCAGCGATGTTGTGGTTAAGCCATCGGACATAAGGTTGATAGGTACTGGGTTCGCAGCCCAGTACCGTCTTTCACCCATAGCAACGACGACTCAATGAGTGGGTGTAAGACCACTATACCCCCGTCTTTCTCAATAACCATTAACAATTAACCCATTTTCCTGGGCCCCGTTCCACGAACTTCGTGACGAAGCTATGTTAGCACTACTATCGCCGTAAATGCCTACTATCGCCTCCTTAATTTTGTTCTACGATCGCGAGCCCGTTCCACGACGCAGCGTGGCTTACTATCGTCATAAATTACGGTGGAAATTTACAATAGGTACGAAGCAGTTGTAAGCCACTAAAGTAGCTGTCATATGACAGTTAAATGATGATTTGGTCATTTTCTAAGAAGGATACTAACTTTTTGTATGAAAATGGATCTAGTATATATACCAAATACCTTTTATAAAACTTGGCGTTCGATGAAAAACATTCTAGGCCATACGACGTTTACATGAAAATACGGGAACTCTCATGTCTTATGCATTCGGCAATTATCGCTAAGCAAATAAACTGACAAAGTTACTTCATGGATGTCCGATACCATTGAATACACCCAAGATGTTCTGAAAAGTCGATAACCAATTTATGATTTAACTAATATGTACTTCTTTGCAAAGAATATATTAATCATTAAAGGGGCACTTACGACTACCGTAAGGTTGCTTTGTGGAACGGCTGTAAAGTTTACGGTGCCAGTTGTAAAACTCACCTAAGTCACTACAATTAACCTTAGCTACAATTCCTACGTGGAACGGGGCCCTGTACAGACAGCCCAGATAGCCATAGACCGGGAGCCAAGTGAGATTTAATTGTTGCGAGAGTTCCAAAAGGTTTGAGGTGGTTGAGGTGTAGAGGGACCCCAACTGACTACAGAAACCCAATTCTTAAGTAAATATAGTGCGGGAGTAAATAGGGGGCGCTATTGAAATTACCCCCAAAATGGGATTTAATTGTTGTGAAAGTTCCATCCAAAATTCCTTTGTTACTTATTAGAGGACATCTCACTGAGCCCAAATCCACAACTTAAGAAAAAATATTTTGTGGGAAAGGCTACTTAAGAAAGACTCTTAATTAGTGCTAATTAGGGATTTAATTGTTGTGAAAGTTCCATCCTTGGAACCAAATGTAAAATGTAGAGTATGCTCACCCGATTCAGAATTACCAATTTAAGAAAAAAATAATGCGGGAAAGTGCACTTAAGAAGAGGTCAAATGCTAATTAGGGATTTAAATGTTGTGAAAGTTCCATCCGAAATTCCTTTGCTATCTGGTAGAGGACATCTCACTGAGCCCAAATCCACTAATTAGTGCTAATTAGGGATTTAAATGTTGTGAAAGTTCCATCCTTGAAACCAGAGATTCCCAGTCTGGAGCTCCACGCGGTAAGACGTGTTTGTTTCGCTTGTGCACACTGCACGTGCTTTCGTGTGCTCGACTTGGGGGTCCTTCATTTCGTTGTTTTTGTCAGCGAAATGAAGTTTTCTACTGGGATGTATGCGGCCATTGGAACTGATTGAACGCTGGAACGCTTCTCGTTTCGACAGTCTGCACCACCAGGTTGGATTCTTTTTCAGCGAGATTCCTCGCCTCCACGTCATTTCTCCGTCTGACTATGTTGACTTGTTTTTTCGTGACTCGTATGACGACCATTCTGCAGAACGCCACGGTTGTTCGCGTTTAGTCTCTACATGTCCGAGCCTGTCCTACCAGCACTGGAAGATTGACTGCCCCACTCTAAGAAGAAATAGGAAGCGGGGTCGGCCCCTACTACTCTTTTTCTAGACTTTACATTGCTTTATAATGATACCATCTCGTATCCTCCGGAGTCGGGCCCGTCCGCACCACTATACCAACCCATGACGACTGGACTATACCCTAGTCTGATACTCTACTCGTTCAGACGGATCCGGCTTCTCAAGATCTGTATTTCAGCACAGCACTACACGTTCAACGTCTATCGACTGTCAATCTAGGGGTTTTCTTGACGGGATGCAACCCATCTCGCCCCTTTAAGCTGTGCACCCAAACGGCCTTAACGAGGCCACTCGCGTGGACATATCGATCGGACTTTAAACTTTTAGATCTGCGTTAAAAAATTTATGTCGAAATTACTTCTTTTTTGTAATATACTCTTCAAAAGAAGAAACGCAAAACCACATTGTCGTAACATTTGGAGAATTGATTTAATTATTGAATGGTGAGTCCGATAATTACGAAATGTTGCAGGATTGTTCACAATTCACTCTAGTCCATTTTGAGTAAGTGATAGGACACACCACCAAGGTCAAGGTCATCTGGAGTCAATACCGGGTGTGGCCTCCGCGTGTGTTGACAACTGCCTGGCACCGCCTGCCCATTGAAGCAACCAGAGTACGGATGACGTCCCGGGGGATGGTGGCCCACTCGGCCTGCAAGGCTGCTGCCAGCTCGGGCAGGGTCTGGGGCTGTGGTTGTCGCTGTCGGAGGCGTCGGTCCAACTCGTCCCATAGATGCTCAATTGGGTTCAAATCAGGTGATGTCGATGGCCAAGGAAGGACATTAATGTTGTTGTTCTGTAGGAAAGCCGTTGTGACACGTGCTGTGTGAGGCCTGGCGTTGTCATGTTGGAACACTGCGTTGGCGTTGGCCATAACTGGAACGATGTGTGACCGGAGGATCTGGTCAATGTAGCCCTGTGCATTCAGGTTGCCCTGCACGTGGACCAGGTCAGTTCTGCCAGTGTGTGAGATGGCTGCCCACACCATGACACTACCCCCGCCGAATCTGTCCACTTCCTGCACGCAGTTTGCCGCATAACGTTCACCACGACGCCTATACACGCGACATCTTCCATCATGACGTCGGAGCAGAAATCGGGACTTGTCACTGAACCACACCTGTCTCCATCGCAGTTGAGGCCATTGTCGATGAATCTGGCACCACTGCAGTCGGAGTCGACGGTGTTGTGGTGTTAAGATGACACCTCGAACTGGACGTCTGGCACGAATTCCTACCTCACGTAGGCGGTTCCGTACGGTCTGGTCGGATATCCTGCGCAAACCTGGTATTGCTGCGGCTGTGGAGGTGGCAGTAGTCAATCGTTCCCGAAGGTGGCGTACCCGGATGTAGCGGTCCTGCCCGGAGGTAGTGACCCGTGGTCGACCGGATCTAGGGAGGTCACGTGTTGATCCATGTTGCTGGTAACGGTCCCACAGTCTGGAGATGGTGCTTGGGGACACATGGAATGCCCTGGCAACGGCCGTTCTGGATTCGCCTGCGTCTAGTCGGCCGATGGCATTGTTTCTCTGCGGTTCACTGAGACGTGGCATGTCCTGGATTGTCAACTGTCGGCCAGATACAGAGGCCAGGCAAGCGAACACCCTGCACTTTTATACTGTCGGTGTTCATGTTGCACGTGCAGACAACGCACGTGCAGTGGTGACATGGTTTGCACGTGGCTGCGTTTTTGCGAATATTCACATTTTGGAACTTTATTGTAAAGTAGCTGCGTTTTATCGAATGTAACCGTGGGAATGTGTTTGGGACATGCAATGACCTTATATTCACAAAGCATGAACCGGTAGGAAACATAAAATCGGAGTTATAACCCATTTGTACCCTTTTGCGTTTCTTTTTTTGAAGAGTATATTATTAAATAGTCCGATCCTCTCTTCTTTCTCTTATTTAATTTTGGACTGTCCTTCTAAAATGCTCCAAATTATATAAATATTCGGCCGAGCAGTCAATTCTTTTTTATTTTTGGCTTGTAACCTTTTTCTTTTTTTATTTATTCTATTAACGTTTTTACTAATTGCTATTTTCAAAATTCTGCCCATTTTCACCCCCTCCCCCCTCTATCCCGAGTCAGGCCACCGATCTTATCGGAGGTCGGACTCGGGATGGGCGTGTTCGAAACCCTAGTGGTATATGGGCACGTTAAACTAGTTATTATCATCATCATCATTGAAACCAGAGTTCGACATCTGCGAGGCCAGGCGCCCAACCCGGGGCAGATAATTTACCGGGACAATTTTGATAATTATACTAAAAATAAAAGAGGGATTTTACAAATTTATTTGCGCATTTCAAAAAGAATATAAAACCAAGTTGGGGGGGGGGGGAGGGGGGGACCGAGGGAAGAAGGGAGGCAGGCCCCCGGACAAACATAACTCGCCCTACGGCTAAAACAGCCTACGCCCTATGGCACCTAACCTATTTCCGGTGGAATACCCCCAACACCCCCGAAGGTAGTAATATTAAATTTTAGGAAACGTGTACACCTGAATCACTTACCAGTGTATTAATGCAATTAATAAATAGGTAAACTTGAATGAAATAAAAATGTGTTGTTTTGATCTTTTAAGTTGTGGATTCAACAAGAGCCTCCTCCGAGACTGCAGCTCTATCCTTTCTCAGTATGGCTTCCTAACGTCCGGGGTCAAGTCATCACTACCGCCCTCAGAGTAATCAGAGCGACCTAGTCTATGACACGTCTGGGGGTGGTTCATATGTCGAAGCAGCGATCTGCTCCATCGGTGTCAGCAGTGAGCAACTGGTGCGCAATGTGGCTGAGCGGCTCAGGGATGACATCAAGTAAATCAAATTCATCCCTTGGCCTCCGAGGGTCGAGGAGTTAGAGGGGGAGGAAGAGCTCTCGCCTCTCATGGTGCATCTGCTATCTGCTTTGCGGGGGAAGAAGGGGGTAGATCTGTCTCCAAACACTCTCTGGTGCCTCTCTCCCTCACAAAGCGACCCACCACTACCGCCATCAATGCCACCGTCACCCTTCATGGCATGACTCGTAGCAAGGAGCTTGTCGACTCTTACTACAAGCTGGGCATGAACATCAGCTACTCGAATGTGCTTCTACTGCATGGCGTCGAGACAATGCATGACCTCAAGCAGTGCTGGGTGTATCCTGACGAGATTGCTGAGGGAGAACCAAGCATCAGTATCATTGACAATGACGCCTTTCTCAAAGACACCTTGACAGGAGAGGGTACCGCACAACGCTGTAACTGGATATTTCTGCAGCGTCTAGAACGTCTTGTATGCGAGTACGAGGCAAACATCCAGGATGAGCCTGCGCGCATCAAAGACGCCAAGACTGTGCCGCAGCCACTGACTGAGAAGGCGTCTGAGATTCAGGCAGTTATGCCATATAGGACCATACAGTGTGGTGAGCCTCCCATCCGCCCTATGCCCACTACGTTCTCGTCAAATACAGAGCCTCAGCGCAAGCGGAGCATTATTTATGCCCTTGCTCTCGTGGACATGAATGGTGACCGCCCTGATGCAGCCGAGCAGACTATCCCTTCCTACAACGGGTTTCACACTGGATTGAATATGGAGCTGTGGAAGAGCAAGGCTTATTTTCATATGTCTTACAATTAATCGCCAAACAAGTCAGTTGTGAATGACATTATGGACAAGCTATCTACCATCATCACCACTAAACGCATGCCCTTCGCCTTCTTAGTGGTAGATCATCCGTATACATCCTCATCACCCTGCTCAAGGCAGAGAACCCAAACAAATACCATGACATTGTGCAATTTCTTGGTCCCTTCCATACACAGTGTGTGATGATGAGCACTATATACAAGTAGTCTGAGAGCTAGGTGGATTTTATTTTACCTAGAAGCTACAACAGCCATATTACACAGGCGTGATATGGGTAGCCTCCTGACTCCAGAAACCCAATTTTTAAGTGTGGCTAGTGGTGGGTGTGGTTGGGGGGCCCACTAAAAACTCCCCCCAAATCGGTTTTATTTCACATGAAAGCTACAGGAGCGACACATATCCATGCGGTAGGGGTGTCTGCACTGATTACAAATATGCAACTTAAGAAGATTTCTGGTGGGGAGGTCACTTAAGAACAACACTAATTAGTGCTAATTACACTTTTATTTGACATGAAAGCTAAAACAGGGAAATAACATGCACAATGTCGAGGATGGTCCCCTGATCAAGAAACAACAACTTAAGAAGAGAATATGTAGTGGTAAGGTCACTTAAGAAGAGGTCAAAGGTCATGGAACTTCGCACTTAAATACTGCTTAATAAGATCGCTTAAGACGAGGCCAACGTAATAGATCGTAACAGTCAAATTTCAAATTGTGAGTTAAATGAACATTTACTTACGCAAAAGAATACTTGCTATCAAAATTTCATTCACTGTTGTTTTATTCACTTTTATATTTAAAACTAGTTGTCTAGTGAATATTATCATTCAGCGTGTAAACATGGCTGACCTAAAGGCCTTCTGAATCATACTGTGAGTAAACTATCAGTGTTATTGTTCTTATTTACATAGTTCATGTCTTAAATATAGTTTGTATGCATTTATTATATGTCTTAAGTCAGTTTTATGCAGTAAACAATTGCATTAATTTTAATGTTATAAATATTTGCAATAGAATTCATCTTCAACTTTTTCTGAAGATACTACTTTCTAAGAAGCTGTTTCACTTAAGAATTGAACGTTATATTTTTGACGTTCATGCGATGATAAATACCAAAACCGTTTTACACACTGTATGGATAAAATATAACGTTCAATTCTTATAATTCCAAATACATTAATATTGTCATTATACAAAACTATATTAAAAAACCCAATCAAACTCTATTCCACAATGATTTATAGTGCAGCGGATCGGTGAAAATTATAGAAGAATTGTGCCTTTGATGATAAAAGGCACAATTTTGTCACATATCCGCTGGACTATTACAACTGTATCAATACACAAATAAGGGAATTTCCGTAGAAAGTTACATTAGTTTTTTTCAGTCAAATCTCCGATTCATTATAATGATTTACACGAGGTTTTATAAATTTTAATTTTCTGAATCAAATGCGCATAAAAATAACTGAACATCAACTGATAACGGAAACAGGGTTTTTTTTCTTTAAAAATATCAAACGATAATTAATTAAGAATTGAACGATCTATACATGTATACTTAAATGGAAGATTTGTTGTAAAGCAGTTAGAGTATGAATTTTGAACTAATTAACATAAGGGAGAACATCAAATTATTTAGAAGATTTATCAATTACTATATTAAAATTGCGGTTGTCAAAAGTTGAATTAGTGAAAATCACTTGAAATCCAGACGCCTAGTAATTATAAAATGGAATTATTATGCAATCAACATCAAATGACATTTAGCTCTTCAAGGATCAAATGACATTGATCTCTCCAATGATGTATTGGAATATGCAACTTTAATATATGCTTTGATTTATAGATGATGTCCAAGATGCTATGATTATGGAGCATGATAGCAGGCTAGCTCCAGACCATGGCAGGGAGTGCACAATCCACGTAAGAAAAGCAGATACGAAGACTACTGGCAACATCGCATCCATCAGTGAAGATCATTGGTCAACCATCATTAATGCGGAAGCAAAGAGGAAGGAAAAGCGAAATTTTGTCTCATCCAAGTACTATTTGGTAATTCAGTCGCTGCCAGATAAACTTGGCCGTAACCATGGCTATCATGTTACCTGCAACAAAAACTTTACTGCCGTGCCACATGATGATACAACACACAAACCCAGACAAATGCATCAAGTGAGAAGACACTACGTTCTTCATGCGATTTTCCCCAGCTACATCCAACTCTGGTATTTTCCCACGCATCTGCCTGTTTTGCAAGAATACAAGGGGAAAAAAAGGTGGCTCAGAACAACATCTTGGTGAATGTGAAACTCTCGAAGCTGAGATAACAATAAAAACTGCTGCAGCTGCCAAAATGGACAACAATCTACTTTCGATGATCTCTGGTGTAGACTTTTGTTGTAAAGAGGTTAGGTACCAGCACAGCTGTAGAAGTACTTATCTATCCAATGTACAGTCTCTCCATAAGCCTACTGCTGTTGCAAGCAGCACTGCTTTGTTAGGTTTATATGCTTATATTGACAAATCAGTGATGACTGACAAAAGGCCTAAACTTCTTACATCCATCTACGCCCTGTACCAAGAGTTTTGCTTTTTTATAATGTATCTCACTTCATGCTCATCTTATACAAGTTTCATGTTTGTATCATTTGTGTATTAGGTGGCATTTTTTAATTAAGCATTAATTAAGTGCGAAATTCCCAGTTCCTTGACCTTTGACCTCTTCTTAAGTGACCGTACCACCACATATTCTCTTCTTCTTAAGTTGTTGTTTCTTGATCAGGGGACCATCCTCTACATTTTGCATGTGATTTCCCTGTTGTAGCTTTCATGTCAAATAAAAGAGTAATTATTCTGGGAGGTCAAATGGATACATTTTTAAACAGTTTTTATTGACTGAGGTCAAATGAAATGGTAAGAATGGAAAACTGTTTTGCTTTTTATAATGTATCTCACTTCATACTCATCTGATACAAGTTTCATGTTTGTATCATTTGTGTATCATGTGATTTCCCTGTTGTAGCTTTCATGTCAAATAAAAGTGTAATTAGCACTAATTAGTGTTGTTCTTAAGTGACCTCCCCACCAGAAATCTTCTTCTTAAGTTGCATATTTGTAATCAGTGCAGACACCCCTACCGCATGGGATATGTGTCGCTCTTGTAGCTTTCATGTCAAATAAAATCGATTTGGGGGGAGTTTTTAGTGGGCCCCCCAACCACACCCACTACTAGCCAGATTTAAGAATTGGGTTTCTGGAGTCAGGAGGCTACCCGTATCACGCCTATGCAATATGGCTGTTGTAGCTTCTAGGTAAAATAAAATCCACCTAGCTCTCGGACTAAAGGGGAGTGAGCTTGGAGATGTACTCGTGGCGGGAGGAGTTATTGCCAAGGGCTCCGTTGATCGTGTGCTGAAAGGCAAGCATTATAAGAGAGGGCTGCGTTGCTTGAGGCTCGTGTATGAGGCACTCATGAGTCGGCTGGTGCAGGGAAGGCCCGACCTGGCTGATGAGACGGGAGAACCTTGAGATTCTGAGAGATACGAGTCTCTCCCAAGAATCCTGCGCAGCTGCTCACGCGGCACTGGAGAATGATGCTGACCTCGAGAGCCTCATCACCAACTTCTTTACCCAGGTGGAACACAATGAACACACAACAGAACCCGGAGAGATCACCAAATACACAATAAAACCAGGAATGTGCACGAACACAACAGAACCCGGAGAGTACACCCAACACACAACAACCTGGAAAAATCACCGGACACACAACAGAATCTGGAGAGATCACTGAACACACATTATAACCTGGAGAGAACACTGGACACACAATAGAACCCGGAGAGATAACCAAATACACAATAAAACCAGGAATGTGCACTGAACACACAATAGAACCTGGAGAGTACACCCAACACACAGCAGAAGCTGTAGGGTTTACTGTTCACTCAATATAACCTGGAAAGAATCCTGCATACTCAACAGTACACACCCTCATTGGAAATGTAAATCCTATATCCTTTGAATGAGCTTTACTTGAACCCGGTGTATCCCAAACCAATAAGCTGCTGAACATAGTTTCTTCATTAAAGGATACCAGTTTCAGTTTGCTTAACTATTCTAGTTTGTCTGTTGCACTAGCTGATAAACCAGGTATTCTTGAAACTAATGAAGTAAACCCTGAGGCAGCAGAACCAGGAACTATCTGCAAAAGGACTCCCATGGCACAAAGAACATGGAAAGAACACTGCACACAACATGACATCAGCTTTTCTGATGACTCAACAGGAACGAATACTTGCCTAGAAAAAAAGGTTTTGTATGGACAAGTCGTCTGATTCTGATGCATCATCATGAAACAACATGGAGCACTACCACCAGTGTTTCTGCCAGATAGAAATATTTGGGTATGGCTCTATGGAATTGAATGCAACCACAGTCAACAGAGATATGGGGGGTCCTCCCTCAGAAAGAAAATTAGTTAAGTTTAGGATTAGGATTAAGAAAATCATATAGTAATGATAAGAGTAATTAATTTTATCAAAAAGTTAACTTAAAAAATAAATTCTGCAAAAATATTTGGGTATGGCACCATAACCATTTTACCCTCTGGCAGACAAAATCAGGGTTGGGTCAAAGAAAACAAGGATTTCACGAGTCAGAGTAGTTTTTATCACATTATTATTTTGTTCAATTGGTGATTTTATTTATCGTATTATTATTAATAAAAGTTAAATAACTTTTTTCACGTAATATTTTGTTGAAGCGGTGATTTTATTAATACTACTTCTACTTGTATTCCTTTTTGAATGTTTGCTTCTAAATATTTTCTATTTACAAGCTTTCTCCTTTTTAAAAATAAATGTGATTTGCAAAACTGAAATATTTTAGAAGTGATGGCTCTTTCAGAATAAATATTTAAATTTACTTGATATAGACGGGTTTTTCCGATTGTCGCTCAGTAGTTTATGACGTCGATAGATGGCGTAACTGTACGGCCGCCATTAAGGGAGTGAAATTCACACAACAATAACATGTGACGGCATTGCAGCTGGGTGCAATTTCAGGTTTTACGACTTTTTGGGAACGTTTTGCAAAAGCAAAACCGGTCTCTTGGATAATTCAACCTCATTTAAAGATTGTATATTCATATCAATATCGGTGGAAATCTGTGAATGATTTCACGCCAATACAAAAGCATAGCGAATAAATTAAACACACGCAAGTGTGAATAATTTTGATGGTTATTAAGTGAAACTTTACTGAATGCATCCTAAAATATAGAAAAGTATTTCAATTATGTACGCTTGTAGAAAACGTGGTGTACCATTTTGAAAAAAGATAGACTGACCTTAGATCTAGAGTAGATGTCAACGTTTGGCTTTTACTATTGTTAGCTCTGGGATATTCCAGATGTGATCACATGGGGTTGAAGTGGGGCGCAGTTAACACTGCCAAATATTAATCTATTATTATTTTTAAAAATTTTTATTTATATATATATATATATATATATATAAAATACATACGAGTTATTATGGTGTTAAATGTGTGCGATGACATGATAAATAATTTACTGACGCATGCATGCCATACCGAAAATCGCACCCCACCCATTTCGTCGAATTGTTTTAATAATTATTTTTTTATGTATTTATTTTATTATTTTTATTATTAAGTAATTAATAAATAATATTAAATAAAATAAAAAAATTATTTATTTATTTATTTGTTAATATTTTATAATTATAATATATATTTTTAAAATTATCTTTCATTTCTTGGAAAAAATTTTTTAATTAAATTAATCATGCACAATATACAACACTAAATTACCCCGAAAATGCGCTTCTGGTTAGTCATAAGATTTTCTATATACTAGTTAATTACAAAACGAACCCCTTTGACACTTACTGGTGATGACCAAGGCAAGTACAAACAAAACAGGAGCTTAGGCTGGTGGTGGTGGTGGTGGTGTGTGTGTGTGTGTGTGTGTGTGTGTGTGTGGGGGGGGGGGGGTTGTCATCTTATACCCTCGCCCGCTGAGGCTAAAATATAGTTTTAATGTTCAATACATTGGGCTATACAAGTGTCCAGGGAAATTATATTTGCTTGCATAAATTTAAATTATTCGTTATGCTTTTATATTCGCGTGTATGGGCTATATACATGCTTTATTATTTACGTTTTTAATGATTAATACACTTCCACCAACGTTGATGTGAATCTACAATCTTTAAATGAGGTTGTATTATTCGACATACTGGTTTTGCTAGCCCGAGTACTCTGACTGTAAGAGGGCTAGACGGACATTTGGACATAAATACGCTCTCATTACAGTCGATTCCCAGTCTGGAGCTCCACGCGGTAAGACGTGTTTGTTTCACTTGTGCACACTGCACGTGCTTTCGTGTGCTCGACTTGGGGGTCCTTCATTTCGTTGTTTTTGTCAGCGAAATGAAGTTTTGTACTGGGATGTATGCGGCCATTGGAACTGATTGAACGCTGGAACGCTTCTCGTTTCGACAGCCTGCACCACCAGGTTGGATTCTTTTTTAGCGAGATTCCTTGCCTCCACGTCATTTCTCCGTCTGACTGTCGACTTGTGTTTTTTTCGTGACTCGTATGATGGCCATTCTGCAGAACGCCACGGTTGTTCGCGTTTAGTCTCTACATGTCCGAGCCTGTCCTAGCAGCACTGGAAGATTGACCGCCCCACTCTAAGAAGAAATAGGAAGCGGGGTCGGCCCCTACTACTCTTTTTCTAGACTTTACCTTGCTTTATAGTGATACCATCTCGTATCCTCCGGAGTCGGGCCCGTCCGCACCACTATACCAACCCATGACGACTGGACTATACCCTAGTCTGATACTCTCTCTCGTTCAGACGGATCCGGCTTCTCAAGATCTGTATTTCAGCACAGCACTACACCTTCAACGTCTATCGACTGTCAATCTAGGGGTTTTCTTGACGGGATGCAACCCATCTCGTCCCTTTAAAGTTAGGGTCAACTCCAACAAGAGCCTTATGTGTTGGAAAGATGCATACCCGGACCACCAACACATACTGACACTTTAGCAAATGAAAAACGCGTAATTTTAGAGTTAATAAAAAAAAACATGATTATTCCTGCCAACTGGGGGCAGCCATTTTGTTTCGTTTTTGTGACGTCCGGTGGGATAGCTTGGGGCGTAGTGACGTCAGCTCCTGACCATCTCCTGTATGTAAAAGTGTAAACAAAAGCAGTAATTTTCGACAAGGCGCTTCTCTTTGATCAACCTGACTTGTAAAACAGCATAAACGACGTAATAATATAATAAACTATTTAACTAAATATATTTCAAGTTGCATTAACGGGGAAAAATGGGGTTATAGTGTTTTTCTCTGTTTAATAATCCAAAGGAAAAATTTACACTATTACGCCTATTGATATGCTACGTTGGAGCAAAAACGACAACCCACGATACCCAAGTGATAATTTTCTTTTCTTTGGGACTACGTAATTGGTCAGTTCTGTGTTTTTAGATGGAAAAATCTACTTAATCAATAGTTTTACAGAACTATTTACAGTAATAAACTATGTCCATTACAATTTTAGGGGCGACAGGTAATATTCCACAATACCGGTATGTATTTTTGTGTCTAGACAGCGTCAATTAATTGGCTCGTCTGATTACCAATCAAATACACACCTGTCAATCAGGAATCAAAGGTAGAAGCAACTAACAGCATAGACCAATTAACTAAAAAAACCACTCCGTGTATCATTTCAGTACGTACGTTAATGCATGGACAAAACATTGTTAATTGTTTCGACTTGTTGTGTAGCCACTTTGACAATGGTATTTTATTTTGTATTGAAAAATAATATATATCTAGTGCTGGATATACTTACTTTTGGCTTACTGGGATGTGTATTATTAAAGAACATTGCAATGTGTGACTATTTATCATCCCGCAAAAAACAGGTAGATTGTGTTTCTCTAGTTCTAAGGCTCATTCCTGACGTGACGCGTTAAGTATTACGTAACCACCAGCTCGCCAGAGGACGTACTCACCGAGATGGTACAAAATGGCTGCGCCCGTTATATATAATAGTTTTCACATTTAACCGTTTTATTAATTAACTATACGATTATACGTGTTGATATTAAGCAATAATGTGCATTATATATCGTTGAATATGCATACCAGGCCAAATGCCTTAATTGTCCTCTCCTTTAAGCTGTGCACCCAAACGGTCTTAACGAGGCCACTCGCGTGGACATATCGATCGGACTTTAAACTTTTAGATCTGCGTTCAAAATTTTATGTCGAAATTACTTCTTTTTTTTAAAATATTATTAAATAGTCCGATCCTCTCTTCTTTCTCTTATTTAATTTTGGACTGTCCTTCTAAAATGTTCCAAATTATATAAATATTCGGCCGAGCAGTCAATTTGTTTTGTTTTTTTGGCTTGTAACCTTTTTTTATTATTTTTATTTAATCTATTAACTTCTTTACTAATTGCTATTTTCAAAATTCTGCCCATTCCCCCCCCCCCCCCCCCCCCCCCCCCCATCCCGAGTCAGGCCACCGATCTTATCGGAGTTCGGACTCGGGATGGGCGTGTTCGAAACCCTAGTGGTATATGGGCACGTTAAACTAGTTATCATCATCATCATCATCATCATCATTACAGTCAGAGACCAAGCTATGTATTTTTTTTTAGCAATTGCCGACAACCATATAGTTGGCAAAGATTTCTGCTCTAATATCACAACAATCCTATGTTTGACGTTAAATACTTTTACATCGATCATTTTCGAGTTAATTGATTTTTAAAAATCCACACATTAATCACTAATACACACACCACATTCAGCTAAGCTTCGGCAAACTCCGGACAGCAGAATTCTAAGTTCGCCGACCTATATCGTGACGTTGCGTCACCAATCTGAACACCTCGTCACATTCCGCTACGCTAGATGTATAGCGTAGAAATGTACGAGGAGTTCCGATTGGTTGCGTCACTTGATCGCCCACTCAGCCATTCCGTCTACTAGGCGGAATCGCCCAGTGGGCGATCACGTGAAATCCACGTCACGAAATAGGTCACCGAGCTTTGTAATTCTTGCGACGGAGTGTCACGAAGCGTAGCTGAATGTGGGTGCTGTCGGATTTCTTTCTGTACTATGTGTATTAGTGATTAATATGTGGATATTTTTTAATCAGTTAACTCGAAAATGATCGATGTAAAGGTATTTGACGTCAAACATAGGATTGTTGTGGTATTAGAGCGGAAATCTTTGCCAACTTTTTGGTTGTCGGGAATTGCCAAAAAAATACATAGCTTGGTCTCTAACTGTAATGAGAGCATATTTATGTCCAAATGTCCGTCTAGCTCTCTTACAGTCAGAATACTCGGGCTATGGTTTTGCTTTCACAAAATGTACTAAAATGGTAATAAATACTGAAAATGCACCCAGATTCAATGCCTTCACATGTTATTATTGTGCGAATTTCACTCCCTTAATGGCGGACCGATCACTTGATTATAAACATGGCCGCGCACATCTTCATAAATCAAGGCTAATATTCGTTCCTCGTGTCATGTCATGTCATAGGGTTTTACGTGCACATTCAGAACAAGCTGTTGTAGCGCACGCCTGTCGTGGGCGCAAGAGCCGGCCTTGGCCGGCTCCTCCGTCCATGGCAGGAAAGGTGGGGGGAGGGGAGAGGAGGGACCGCCTGCACTGGCAGGTGCAAGGGAGCACCAGCAGCCCGATCAAATCGATAGCAGGTGGGTGGAGGTGGTGGTGGTGCTATGGAATTTGAATGGAGCAGTTAAATGCCAAAGAGAAAAGGGTGCGCAATTTTGATTGAGGGAATTTGGCGCAATTTTAAATGGTCGGTCGAAAGGTAAATGGCCGAGCTAATATAGGTTTTGATATTAGTGAATCGAGAGTAGCTCGTTAATTTTAGACCTTTACGATGCTGTGGTGTCTCCATAGGTTGCCCATAGGGCCCTTATTCGTTCCTCGTATTCAGCCTTGATACATGTAGTCAAGATTACTGATATCCACTACTAGCGCCCTCTATTGGAAGAAAATTTGTAACACCGATTATGTCCCTTACACGATGACATCGCTGACCAATCACAGCATCGGTAACATGTGACAATCTTGAAAGCAATATCAAAAATTAACCGCCGGACGCTGACGCTGCCATCTTTGTTTACAATAACAAGGGAATCTATAAGGAGCGTTGCGATTCGTTGCAATCAGATCTCATCGCATCCAATGAAATTTAAGCATTTTGTGGCACGATTTCTTGACGACATGAATACGAGGAACGAATATTAGCCTTGATTTATGAAGATGGGCAGCGCACAGTACTTTGACCTCACTGGCCAATAAACCTGTCTATACTGTTGGTCTTAAAAGACGCATTTCATTTAATCGTGAATAACTGATGTAGCTACAACTATTTAAGCAAATAACTAAAACACCTAATATGCTATAAATACCGCAAATATACAAAGAAATCGTAAATATGTTCAGCTTTCATTGTCATTAAAACAAATTCGACATCTCAACTACTTACCAAGAAAATGTTTTCCTTCATTATCTCGGCTTTTTAAAAATGAATTTTTATGCACTTACGTCCTTCTGGCTCTCACACGACGATTTGATTGTGTCCCGATTCTTCTCCACTGTCCTCTCTCTCCCTCCCCCTCCAACATTCTGGACTAGGTACAGCCCTGGTTTGAAGCAGTAGGCTTGAGAATGCTCTAGACTAAGCACATCACAAAATAGTTCACCTATATGTTGATTCCCAGTCTGGAGCTCCACGCGGTAAGACGTGTTTGGCTTTCGTGTGCTCGACTTGGGGGTCCTTCATTTCGTTGTTTTTGTCGGCGAAATGAAGTTTTGTACTGGGATGTATGCGGCCATTGGAACTGATTGAACGCTGGAACGCTTCTTGTTTCGACAGCCTGCACCACCAGTTGGATTCTTTTTTTAGCGAGATTCCTTGCCTCCACGTCATTTCTCCATCTGACTGTCGACTTGTGTTTTTTTCGTGACTCGTATGATGGCCATTCTGCAGAACGCCACGGTTGTTCGCGTTTAGTCTCTTCAGGGCCGAGCCTGTCCTAGCAGCACTGGAAGATTGACCGCCCCACTCTAAGAAGAAATAGGAAGCGGGGTCGGCCCCTACTACTCTTTTTCTAGACTTTACTACCTTGCTTTATAGTGATACCATCTCGTATCCTCCGGAGTCGGGCCCGTCCGCACCACTATACCAAACCATGACGACTGGACTATACCCTAGTCTGATACTCTCTCTCGTTCAGACGGATCCGGCTTCTCAAGATCTGTATTTCAGCACAGCACTACACCTTCAACGTCTATCGACTGTCAATCTAGGGGTTTTCTTGACGGGATGCAACCCATCTCGTCCCTTTAAGCTGTGCACCCAAACGGCCATAACTAGGCCACTCGCGTGGACTTTAAACTTTTAGATCTGCGTTCAAAATTTTATGTCGAAATTACATCTTTCTTTTTTTTAATATTTTTTATTTGTCCGATCCTCTCTTCTTTCTCTTATTTAATTTTGGACTGTCCTTCTAAAATGCTCCAAATTATATAAATATTCGGCCGAGCAGTCAATTCTTTTTTTTTTTGGCTTGTAATCTTTTTTATTTATTCTATTAACTTTTTTTACTAATTGCTATTTTCAAAATTCTGCCCATTTTCAACCCACAACCCCCCCCCCCCCTCCACCCCACCCCTCCCTCAATCCCGAGTCAGGCCACCGATCTTATCGGAGGTCGGCCTCGGGATGGGCGTGTTCGAAACCCTAGTGGTATATGGGCACGTTAAACTAGTTATCATCATCACCTATATGTTTATTAAATAACGTTTCGCAACAAGCATAACATATAATAGAAGCAATTTCCAGTGGTTGACAATGATCTGTTTTTACATGAATTCTAGTTCTTGAGAAGCTCTCCTCTACATGAATTACTGGCGAGTCTTTTGTCCCTGTCTGTGGGTCCGAGTCATTTCTCCACATAGTGAATGAGAGACGAGGTTGAGGTGTCCACTTCCTGTATGGCATAGTCGAGATGCTCCAGCTGGGAGGTGGACAGTATGGACAGGTCTGAGAAGTCCGAGTCCTCACTGCAACCACTGGTTATGTGTCGCACGACCTCGCTCAGAGACGACTGCAGGAAGCGGTTGGACGTCTTCTGGATCAGTTCCGCGTACCGGTTGATGCTTTCGACGTCTCCTCCTCCTCCTGTAATAATATATTAAAACATACATTGAAGTTGGCTCACTCCAGGGGAATGTTCTTATCAGACCATTCCTTGTTTTAACTAGGATGTTGTTATGGGGATGGGAGGGGAGGGAGGACTGCAGGATTTTTTAAGGGAGTGGTGCTGTGTAAAAGATAAATAAATAAAAAGGCACCTTTGTAATATTCCAAAACACACTAACATACGTACCATACAGTGGTAATCTCCCTTCAAAAGCAACCAGTCAGCTAACAGATTACATCTTTATAATATTCCAAAACACACTAACATACGTACTATACAGTGGTAATCTCCCTTCAGTAGCAACCAGCCAGCCAGCTAACAGATTACACCTTTATAATATTCCAAAACACACTAACATACGGGAAATTTAAACCCTACCCTCTCCAATTTCATATAGAGTTATTGTGGCCAAAAACCTTGAAATTCCAAGTTTCAGCTCGATCGGACCAACGGTGGCCGCCCTTTTTAAAATTGCCATAACTCAGCAACCAATGGTCCAATTTTGACAAATGAGGTATCATTGGAAAGGAGGAATTACAAGGAATCCAAATCTGACATTAATCCTGACATTTGGGTTACTTTTCGACTGATGACCGTTTGACCTATATTTGTACCTTGAAATTGACCTTGTGGGACACATGACCTTGAGATGACCGTTGATTAAAATTATAGCCCAACATGTTATCTACAACATATAAAAAAAATGGAGGTGGAAAATGTTTCATTAGTCAGCAATTTCAAATTGAAATATGTTTACCTGCTGTTGTTCTATGCTCTCTGTGTATAGACTGCATGCATTTCACTATTAAATGTATATATGCGTCAACACTGTAAATGTCATGAATGTTAATGATACAATATAGTGTGGCAACCAGGCAAGCAATTGATTAAGGAAAATAAAATCTATAAATTACTACTGGTAGTTTCCTTCATCTTTTGTTAATTTTATATATTGTTGTATTTCTGTTTATTTGAGGAGTCTGACTACTTGATTGAAGTCACAAGCTTTCTAGTCTTTAACTATCCATGTTGAACAGACTTTGGAAATTCTGACGAGATAATTTTGGCAGATACTGTAATTCCTGGATGAAGATTATGTCAAAGATGGGGTGTTTATAACACAAAGTATATCCCTTTCTGGAATCCAACACCTGTCTGCTTTTGACTGCCAGTGGAACTGCCTTGAAGGTCCACGAGGGTGCATGAACTTGACATTATAGTCTCCAAATTTCTCTGAAACTTCATCCACCAAACCAATCCAAGGAAGACCATCATAGAGGCTGCAGACAAAGTTCTGCACCTTTATTTCTAGTGGAATTTGTAAATCGTCATTACTATCATCGAAACTGCTAGTGTCTTGAATTTGTACCAATTTGGGTGGATTGGACTGAACTCAGTTTGAAAATCTGCATTGTAGACTGTGATAATGGGACAAAACGATGGTACTGCAGGGTTCCTTTTACTGTCTTTGCTTAATGAAATCTTGTTTGTAGTTCTTTGTGACAGACAGCAACCTGTTCTTGTGTCACGTGAAAGAAACTGAAATTGGACGTCAAACATTTTGTAATTTTGACATATAATCTTAGAGAGGAAACCCGTTACATTTTTCAGTTAGTAGCAATGGATCTTTTATATGCACCATCCCAGAGACAGGATAGCACATACCATGGCCTTTGATATACCAGTTGTGGTGCACTGGATGGAGCAAGAAATAGCCCAATGGGTCCACTGACAGGGATCATTCCCAGACTGTCAGCGCACCAAGCGAGTGCTTTACCACAAGGCTACGTACCGCCCCTGCCATCTATTTAACTATGTACAATGAAATAGCATTTGTTTGGCATTTTAAAAAAGTTCCATATATATGACTATTTTTCTGCCATTTATTGCTGAATTGTGACAATTCCATTATTTTAATTCTTTATCCATTGAAAAAAATAGTTTTACCATTCATTATTTATACATGTACTACATTGTAGGCCTATCACCAAGGGAAATACTTAATCGTAGCCACCAGGATGTAACATCTTGCGAAATGCGATTTTAAGCTACGCCCTTTTTCGTACGCCACGCCCCATGTCACAAACGAGTCTGATATGTTTCCGCGGGAAATAAACATAAATATGAACGAGTAGGCCTAATTCCCTAGTAAATTATGTCAAATATAGATCTGTGTTATTGTAACGAGCATTTAATAAAATATTAAGTAATACAAATCAGTTTTATAACTGAGCGTTTTTCAATGTGTTTTTTTCTTCTAATGTGTACTTCCGATGTTTTGACGTACCTACGTAGTCCGATACACCTGCCGTCAACTCAACAACTGAGTTTATGACAGATGTATCGGATTACAAACAATGCTGTAAAGTTAATCGTTTGTAAACGTGACACAATAATAATACGTGAATAATATATCGCATAGTTATTTGGGGGTTTTTAACGTCTGTATCAGATATGTAAACATGAATATATATAGAGTATGTGTAAGAATGAATATATAATCATGGGTTAATTCATTATCTACCACCTACAGGTAAGGTGAGGGTTAAATGACCTAACAACTGACCTAACAATGTGGTACATGATATATGGCTAATGTCAGGGCTTTAGATTGCAACAAAGCTGCACATGTACTATATATGCTGGGGTAGATTTTGCAAAAATTATAAACTTCAGATTTCAATTTTATAAGGGTAGATTTTCCATTTTATATGTAATGTTAATTTCAGCTAAATAAATGTTTTCTTATGCAGACACTGAAAATTAAATATGAATATGATGGATTAATCCATTATCTAAATGATCAGGGTATATTTACTATTTGTTATTTGTAATTCATTTTCTATTTTTGTAAAAGTGGGGCAGGATATAGCCCAGTGGATTAAGCCTTCGCTTGATGTGAGGTAAGTCTGGGATCAATCCCTGTCGGTGGACCCATTGGGCTATTTCTCGTTCCAACCAGTGCTCCACAACTGGTGTAACAAAGGCCGTGGTATGTACTATCCTGTCTGTGGGATGGTGCATATAAAATATCCCTTCCTGTCTGATGCCATATAGCCAGAAATAAAAATGTGATGAGTGCATCGTTAAATAAAACATTTCCTTCCTTCCTTTATTTTTGTAAAAATATACCGGGTATGTGAATAACCTTACTGTATGTTTCCTATCCGTGCTAGGAATAGTTGTAGGAAAATGAGACACTTAAGAATTTAATAGGCTGTATTTTAGAGTACCTTAACCACCGACAGTACAAGATCATCCACTGAGGGTACTTTTTCCTTAATATGGTATATTAATTTATGTATTTGTTAGCTACTGCATATTTCAGATAAGTAAACACTTTATGTAGACACTAATAATTAAATATGTATATCCATTATCTAACTAATAAGGGTGGATTTTCAAATTATAATGAGTTATTATTTTTTTCTATTTTTATTATTACTATTTTTTAATATTTGTGAATAAATGTACTTTATGTTTACTATCAGTACTAGGGATAGTTATCGGAAAATTAGATACTTAAGATTTCAATAGGGTGGATTTTATGGTACCGAACTACCGAGGGTACAAGATCATCTACCGACGGTACTTTTCCCAAAATATGGTATATTAATTTACTTATTTGTTAGCTAATATATATTTCAGCTAAGTAAACACCTTCTTATATAAACACTAATAATTAAATATGTATATGATGGATTAATCCATTATCTAAATGATCAGGGTAGGTTTCCAAATTATAAGAAATTATTATTATTATATTTTATTATTATTATTATTTTCTAAATATATGTGTATAACCTTACTGTATGTTTACTATCAGTGCTAGGGTAGTTTTAGGAAACTGACACACTTAAGATTTCAATAGGGTGGATTTTACAGTACCTAACTACCGATGTTACAATATCATCCACCGAGTGTAGGCTTACTTTTTCCTTAATATGGTATATTAATTTATGTATTTGTTAGCTACTGATTTCTCATTCCAGCACGACTGGCATATCAAAGGCTGTGGTATGTACTACCCTGTCTGTGGGATGGTGCATATAAAAGATTTCTTGCTGCTAATCGAAAAGAGTAGCCCATGAAGTGGTGACAGTGGGTTTCCTCTCTATATCTGTGTGGTCCGTAACCATATGTCTGATGCCATATAACCGTAAATAAAATGTGTTGAGTGCATCGTTAAATAAAATATTTCCTTTCTTTGTTAGCTATTGTATATTTTATCTAAGTAAACACCTTCTTATGTAGACACTAATAATTAAATATGTATATGGTGGATTAATCCAATATCCAAATGATAAAAAATTACTATTATTATTTTATTTATTTTTTATTTAAAAAATATATATATATAACCTTACTGTATGTTTACTATCAGTGCTAGGGATAGTTCTAGGAATATGAAACACTTAAGATTTCAAAGGGTGGATTTTATAATACCTAACTACTGGGGTTACAAGATCATCCACCGAGGGTGGATATTCCCAAAATATGGTATATATTAATTTACTTGTTTGTTAGCTAATATATATTTCAGCTATGTAAACACCTTCTTATATAGACACTAACAAATAAATACCTATATGATGGATTAATCCATTATCTAAATGATCAGGGTAGATTTCCATATAAGAATTTTGTATTATTTATTATTATTATTATTATTATTATTTAAAAAAAAGAAAAAAAGTGAATAGCCAAATGCCAATTTGGGTTCAAAGTTTGCACAATTTGGTGCACATCAATAATCTACTGGGTGCCACTTGGGCACCCTTGAAGAAAAATCCAAGATGGCGGACAAAATGGTGGCCAAATCAGGGAAATGGCTATAGCTTGCTTATAAATTGACAGATAATTTTTTTTTATTGCATTTACTCTATGGTTGTAGGAGTCAAGGAAGGCAATGGTACTATCAAAATTCAGATTTAACTAAATGGGCCATGTAATATGGTGGTCCAAACTGAGAAAATTACAATAACTTCCTTTTTATTCGGTACTAAAATGTAATTCTTGTATCTAACCCATGGTTTTAGGGGTCATGGAATACGATGAAAGTAGTTCAGTTCTTCTGTACAAGTTAATTTTAATTATTTCAAGATGCCAACCAATACAGGCAATGTACCTAAGGAGATGGAACTGTTAAATATAAAGTGCCACTGTACATGTATATTTGTAAAATGATTAACACAGTCATTAAAAAAACTTGTGGGTTTAAGATAATCAATTAATAATAATAAAATAATTTGACAGATGTAAAGAAGAAGTTTGTAGAGCACATTGATGTGCTCTACAAACTTCTTCTTTACATCATAGGCTACTGGATGTCAAACATTTGGTAATTCTGACTCATATAGTCATCAAAGGAAACCCGCTACATTTTTTTTAATGCAGCAAAGAATATTTTATATGCACTTTCCCACAGACAGGAAAGCACATACCATGGACTTTGACCAGTTGTGGTGCACTGGTTGAAATGAGAAAGAACCCAATCAGTTGAATGGATTGACAGATGTAAAATGCATTGTAACATTATTTTACAGTGACCTTTTCTTGGCCAATAGAATGTAAGATATTTGGTAGTGTTGTATGTGGTGTAGTATGCATGATGTAATTTTGTTAATTTGCAATGTAATATTATTTTAGGTGGCCTAGTACTTGCTTTTTATTCCCAGTGTTAAATACTATTATTGTAAAAAAACACACAAAAAAACAGACCAGCTAAAACTGAATTCCATTGCAAACTGGCAAAACTCTATCATGCTCACTAAACAACACACACAGTACCTGAGTGAAAACAAAAAACCCAATAAAGGGTCACTTTAATATAGTGTTTCATTATTCATTTCATTTCAACTTATTTTCGTGCTTATATCCAATTAAGGTTCAAGCACACTGTCCTGGGCACACACCTCAGCTATCTGGGCTGTCTGTCTAGGACAGTGGGTTAGTTGTTAGTTGGTCAGTGGTTAGTGAGAGAGAAGAGGGTGTAGTGGCCTTACACCTATCCACTGAGCCCTTAAGAACACGCTCTGGGTTGGAGCCGGTACTGGGCTGCGAACCCTGTACCTACCAGCCTGTAGTCTGATGGCTTAACCACTATGCCACCGAGGCCGGTTTTTCATTATTACATGTAGGTCATCCTCTTTAAACCAACAAGTCTTTTGTGTGACCGTTACTTTTAACAGTTCCACCTTCCTCGGTTCATTACTTATATTGGTGGCCATCTTGAATAAATTAAAATTAACAGGTATAGAAGAACTGAACTACTTTCATTGTGTTCATTGATCCCTAAAACCATGGGTTAAATGCAAGAATTACTTTTCTGTATCAAACAATAAGCAATTTATTGCCATTTTATCCATTTGAACCATCATATTGGCAACCATCTTGTATTCAGGTGACCCATTTATGAAATCTGAATTATGAAGGAAGGAAATGTTTTATTTAACGACACACTCAACATATTTTATTTACGCTTATATGGCATCAGACATATGGTTAAGGACCACACAGATACTGAGAGAAGAAACCCGCTGTCGCCACTTCATGGGCTACTCTTTTCGATTACCAGCAAGGGATCTTTTATGTGCACCATCCCACAGACAGAATAGTACATACCACGGCCTTTGTTACACCAGTTGTGGAGCACTGGCTGGAACGAGAAATAGCCCAATGGGTCCACCGACAGGGATCGATCCTAGACCGACTGCGCATCAAGTGAACGCATTACCCGCCCTCATGAATTATGACGACACCAATTATGATGGCACCAGTTTCTTTCCTGGCTCCTAAAACCATGGGGTAGATATAATAATTGCTGTTCTTTATTTTCTGATTTGGCCATCATCTTGGCTGCCATCTTGGATTTTTCAAATTTCTCAAGGATGGCACCCAGTGGATTATCAACGTGAACCCCCAACAGTGTCAGAATCCATAGATAACAACTATGTGTCAAATTGTGCACACCCAAGTGGTAATTCTTCGAGACTATCATAAAGACAATGACAATGACCTTTATTCTCATAAACTGTAGGCTTACAGTATAGAGAAGAATGAAATACACACACACACACACACACACACACACACACACACACACACACACATCCATCCATCCATGCATGCATATATATAGATGTTATGATAGGTACTATATAAAATTAGTGGGCAACGGGTGGAGTGGTGCCATATTTTTCAAAATGGCCACAAGAAAATTTTGAAATACATATCTTTGGACATAAAACCAAATCTAATCGACATGTTCTGTTGTTTTAAATGTTTGACTATGGTTTATAAAAATAAGGAATTGCTTATAATAAATATTTAATGTGATTAGATACAATGTAATTGTTATTGGAAACTCGGACAGTATTTACGTACTTAAAAGTTGGTATCCTGACATTAAAAGATGCAAACTCAATGTGCTCCGTCAGAATAAAATGTGTTCAGTTATGTTTGTTAATGGTTTAACAAAGTAAATTCTAATTTGCTGTCAAAGTGTTGCTTAAACATTTAACTACCTGTAATTCTAGTTGGTTTTTTTATATTATGTTTATACCATCTCCTATTAATGAGCCATAAATTTGCAAGTGCATTTGAAGAAATCAGTCAGCTCTCATAGTGAAGCCATTGATGCCTCTGGGTGCCACTCATGTTTCGTTAGCTTTCCCCATTCCCCCTATGTTTATAAGTGTCTGCTTGTTTCTGTCAGTTGTGTTATATAAAATACCGAGCTGTCCAACACTACCTTTGTGACAAGATCTTTACCATCACCTAAAATTCCAGTCTCTTTACAGAAAATTCCATTAATTCTGCCTGCAAACCTGCTGACTTGTTAGTGGTATGGTCCACACTGCTTGCCACTCATTTGAGACTTTTGATTTCAGAACCTGCAGCCTGTCTTTATAACAGAACAGGATGACCACTATTATTGCAAGATTTGTCATTTTGATGTATGATCGCACAAGTACCTATAGTGACAACAGCCGATGATTAATGGTATTATAGGTGTTAAAACTGTATTGATATATTTTATACTTTATGAGATATTGAGAAAAATAGCTTGTGGATGGTGGCCATCTTGGATTTCAAGATGACAGCCATATATTTGATGTCACCATTGGATTCTTAGACCCCTGAAATGTCAGTCTAGGTGTTAAATCTGTATTGATATCTTTACTACTAAATGAGATATTGAGCAAAATAGCAATCTAATTAAAATTAGCTCCACTATTGCATGTGGATCTAACAGCAGCCCGTTGGAGCCCATGTCCAGTTGACCTTTCATTTAACCAATCAAAACCTTACTTGCAAAATCATGCCAGTGATTTGAAAAGAATTTGAAAACATTTGGGATTATGCCGAGGGTATACGAAATGATTCGGGTGAATTACGAAGTATGCCAAAAACTAATTTCAATATAAAATTTTATATAAAATTTGTTTCAAGACAAAAAAAACAACCCTGTGATGGTATAGCCATAACATCTGTTTATACTAGTGTACAATCCAGAGTTTATTACTGCACTTTCCTCCCTGTTTTTTTCAGTGTTGAAATAGACCAACAAGTTCGCCTATTGCATAAATAGTCTCGCCCGATATTTTTAGAATTTGTATGCTCCCGAATAACGCTATAAAAGACGAAGTGTAATTGGTTGATATTTAAATTGTTATTTATAGATGAAATGTCACCTGGACATGAGAGTCCACGCAATGCTGTTAGATCTACTGGTGGACCCAGTAGAGCTAATGTTAATCAGATTGGCAAAATAGCATGTGGACGGCGACCATCTTTGATTTCAAGATGGCAGCCACAATTTGCAAACACTTCTGTCACCACTGGATTCCTAGTCCCCTAACATGTGGGTATAGGCATTTCAACTCTCTCGATATGTGTATTAGTTAAGGAGATATTAAACAAAGCAGGTCCACAATGGTGGCCATCTTGGATTTCAAGATGGCAGCCATACAGGGTGCAATTTCCAGTGGGCCCTGGACTAAATATCCTTGTATTGGGGTACTCTAACCATTTGCCAATGTTCATGCTTTCACAGAAAAGTGCACAATTGATCAGCTAAGTCGCTCCACTACTAGCATGGATAGTAAACATACTGTAAGGTTATTCACATATATTTGAATACAAAATAAAAACATTACATACAATTTAGAAATCTACACTAATCATTTAGATAATGGATTAATCTATCACATATAGTGTCTACATAAGGTGTTTACTCAGCTGAAATATAGATTAGTTAACAAATATGTAAATTAATATCTTTTGGGAAAAGTACCCTCGGTGGATGATAATGTACCCTCGGTAGTTGGGTACTGTAAAATCCACCCTACTGAAATCTTATGTGTCTCATTTTCCTGGAACTATCCCTAGCACTGACAGTAAACATACATGTACCATAAGGTTATTCACATATATTTTAAAATAATAATAATAATTTCTTTTAATTTAGAAATGTACTCTGATCATTTAGATAATGGATTAATCCATCATATACATATTTAATTGTCATGTCTACATTAGAAGGTGTTTACTTAGCTGAAATATACATTAGCCAACATATATGTAATGTAATATACCATGTTAAAGGAAAAGTACCCTCAGTGGATGATATCCATGTACCTTCGGTAGTTAGGTACAGTAAAATCCACCCTTTTGAAATGTTAAGAATCTCCTTTTCTGAAAACTACCCCTGACATAATAAATATGCAGTACGGTTATTCATATCTATTTATTAAAAAATAATAATAATAAAAATTAAATTAAATTAAAATTTTCATATGAAAAGAAAATCCACCCTAATCAGTTAGATAATGGATTAAGCCATCATGTTCATATTGAATTGTCATGTGTACATTAGGTGTTTACTTAGCTGAAATATACATTAGCCAACATATATGCAATGCAATATACCATATTAAAGGAAAAGTACCCTCAGTGTATGATATCCATGTACCCTCGGTAGTTAAGTACCATATAATCCACCCTTTTAAAATGTTACGTGTCTGTTTTTCTGAAAACTACCACTGACATCGGTAGTAAACATACAGTAAGATTATTCACATCTACTTAAAAAATAATCATATAATTTTAATGGCAATGTAAATGTACATATGTAATAAAATGGAAATCTACCCTGATCAGTTGGATAGTTGATGAATAATTCATATTCATATTTAATTTTCAGTGTCTACATAAATTGGAGGGGCCGGACGTAGCCCAGTGGTAAAGCATGGTCGGTCTAGGATCGATCCATTTTGATTGGACCATTGTGCTATTTCTTATTACAGCCAGTGCACCACAACTGGTACATGTATATCAAAAGCCGTGGTATGGTACATATAAAAGATTACCTGCTACTAATGAAAAAATATAGTGGGTTTCCTCTCTAAGACTATATGTCAGAATTACCAAATGTTTGACATCCAATGAATCAATGTGCTCTAGTGGTGTCATTAAACAAAAGCAAAACAGTGTTTACTTATACATATGTACTTTCACACATGCACACATTTATTTCAACTTATTTCCATGCTTATATCCAATTAAGGTTCAAGCACGCTGTCTTGGGCACACACCTCAGCTATCTGGGCTGTCTGTCCAGGACAGTGGGTTAGTTGTTAAGTGGTTAGGGAGAGAGAAGAGGGTGTAGTGGCCTTACACCTATGCATTGAGTCCGTAAGAACTTGCTTTGGGCTGGAGCTGGTACGGGGTTGTGAACCCTGTAACTACCAGCCTGTAGTCCGATGGCTTAACCACTGCGCCACCGAGGCCGGTTACACACACTCACACTCACACACAGACACACGCACATATGTATGTATGTATGTTTATGTATATTAAAGGTAAATGAACTTTCAGTGGTACTTTATTCAAATCTATTTAATAAAAATCATACTTTAAAAAATAAAGAAACAGAAATCTACTCTGATCACTTAGATAATTGATTAATTTTGTGTCTACAATAGTAGATTTTTACTTTGAGGAAATAGACATTAGCCAAGAAGTGTGTAATTTGTTAACTACATCAGTGGATGACTTCATGTGTACTTGGTAGTGAGATAATGTATTTATAATCCAACCTACTGAAATCTTAAATTTATAATTTTCTACTGTTGTGTTGTTATTATTTTTATTTAGGACAATTGTTATTACAAATAATTATAATTAAAAGTAGTGGACAACATTTTTCTAATCGGTTTGACCTGTACTCATTTATACAGTAATTATTTTAAATTATATATTCTGTAGTTGGATGATTTTTTTTGTTGTTGTTTGTTTATCTGTTTATGAAATTAAGTTGTACAGACGTGCATTACAATTTTGACGTTTAGATAACCGTAACCACTGGTGTAAAATTCATCAAAATATCGGCGGAATTATCCCACAGAAGAAGAGTAGAAAACAACAAACAACGACATTGATATATGCTACGTAACATTCAATTACACAATTTATTAACCACACTGTATATTATTAAATACTTGTTACATTAATATCTACAGTTGGAATAATTTATATATATACACCAGGACATTACTCGAAGTCGTAAAATCTCGATGTTGATCAACCGTTTGCTCATGAATATTCAGTAGACTCTCATTGGCTGACGACTCTCAGAGCCGATTTCATATGTCTGGGTTTCGAAACACCTGGTTATATCAAAACCTAGGTTTAACGCTGGTTTACGTAAAACGCTGAAAAACCTGACCAAGACATACACCTGTGGTGTATTTCACATGTGTGTGTTTTACCCGAGTTTACAAAACCACGCTTTTTACATGGGTTACCCACAGATTTGGAAAGGAACATAAGCGAAGAATAGCTTACACTTCATCACTTTGTAATTGAAACTCGTTACCGGTATATTACTAGCATTCGCGTTCGAGATGGAGGATTAGCTACCTCCTTCCCTCCCCAACCCCCACCCCGAAATGTGGAGCAAACCTTCACATTCTGTCAAAAATGATGGACATATTTGGGAAAATGAGCTGGCTGTATTTCCATCATTTTACTCACAATATTAGTTATAATCCATGTCAAATGCTGACAGAACCCTACATAGCTGTTGGTAATAACGCAAAAATGCTTACTGAACCCTACATAGCTGTTGGTAATAATGCAAATATGAATAAACGTTTTGTTATTGGCATTTCCCTTTAAATCTAACATAATATTAAAAAAAAGAAAAAAGATGGGATGTGTACGGCTGATGGCACCGAGATAACGTATGGTCAAATTTTCAAAACTGGGGGCCTGTACCGTCTTGTTCCCCCTTTATTAAGACGAGACAAACACAAAAGTATGTCATTATAAGACTCCAGTCTATGATAAGACGTTTATTGCTTTGATACCGGTGGTAACCGCAGGGCGACCAACCTAATGGAAATATTTTTCCGGAATTTTCTGGTGTTTTCATTTTTAAGCACGCGCACGCCCCTTTCAAAGCAATAGTTTTAAACATGCGAAAACGCCATTTTCAAAAATATAAAAAATAATTTAAATAGCGCCATATTTGACATATTTTTAAAATAACAACAACCAAAGAGATACATAACAATAAAAAAAAATGTAATTATTTATTGGAATGTTATGTTTCAATAATAAAAGTATAAATCAATCCATATAAGTGGCAGAATTTTTCTTCTTCCTTTCTAAGCATAGCTCTACTTTACGGCTTGTATAGTAAATATATTCATCAGTGTAAATAAAGTTACTATATCAATTAACAGCATTATCACACGCACGCAGACACACACAGACTGACCAAACATCAAAAATCACCCAAAAAAAACCCCTGAAAGCCCCACCTTATTAGCAAATAGTGTGGTACAGTTTCACTCCCACCTACAGATTAGTAATAAAGTGACAAACTTGGGAACAATGTTATTTTTATGTAGGTACATTGCCACATTTGCACTATTTCATCAGTGGGGTCGAACTAATTTGTGGTTAACTGAATCGGGGACGAAACGTCTGGTACCCACATTAAGACTGGCTATCGTTCTGCATTACGCTTACATTACTATTAGCGTCGCACTTTTCGCCGTAAAATCTAACAATGGTTTGTAAAAATTTAAATTTTTTATAGTTTAACTTACTTGAATAAAACAAGATCGGTAGGTATATTAATTAATTAATATTAATGGCATGAATGTGTCACAGATTACTGGTAGCCAAATAGTATTTAGTGAAATGTTTCACGTGAAAGCATACGCAAGAATTTAAGAAAATTATGGATGTTTCTTTTGTTTTCGTACGATCGCAAGTGTTCTGTTATATGTTCAGGTTTTTACACACCGTAGCAAAGTTGCATGCATTGCCATATAACCGATGTCTGCCCCATAGTAATTACTATATGATATTTGAAACATAAACTGCATAGCAAGTAAGACAAATTTCATACATGGCTTCAGTTTACTCGATTCACGATTGTCAAAAACAATTTCATTGGTCGGCTGTTGACAAATACAGCCAATAGATTAACGTCTTAGTAATAGCACGAAACAGTCGATAATACCAAGTTCAGGTTGCAATGGAGAATGCAGAATGATAAACTCTGTTTAATAAAGTTGGGATTTAAAAATATAGAAAATTTAAAATATATTCAGAAATGTTTGCTTCCCAAAAAAATAATGATACCGAATTTGGAAAAAATTCCGGATATTTGGCATTAATTCCGGAATTCCGAATATGGGTTAAAAATTCCGGATTTTTCGGAAAATTCCAGAAAGTTGGTCGCCCTGTAAGGTCTCACTACACAGATGTCATCTGCCATTGAAACCCATGTTAAACTGCCCAACTTCAAGCGAAGATTGCCCATAGAACGGGTTCTCGTTGGCACTAACAACATACACCATTGCGAACATACATTATATTTAAGCATTTATATTCATTCCAAAATTGTGAACATTTCCGTCTCAGTTTTTTGCTATATGACCGCATCTGGCTGTAGTACCGGTCCGAACAGGTGGTTCATAAACCGATTCACTCCGGTTGTCACATGCACTACATACCCCATGTCCCAAAAGGTCGATGCACAATATTACAAAATAACATGGGCAAAATACAGCCAGAAGGCTTACCATTAAACATACATATTGTTTTAATTCTTCACCATTTCCTAGAAGTGAATATGTGAACCATAACATGTGTCACAATTAGGAACTATAGTGGACGTGACCAATCAAATCTCACCCGGAAGTGATCTGTGTAGTGAGACCTAACCGATCAACTTTCATTACTAGTACTTCCTGTTTTCGTGCAGTTCATATACCATGAAGAAAATGTTTATTTTTACTAATTTAATAAATAACTATATTTATTACCCCAAGTGACCACTCATAACAGGGAAAATATTTTCCGTATTTTCTCAATGAGAAATATTATGCAGTGTTGTGACGTACAATATTACTGGATGATTTGAAGCTTACAAACCAATGACTTTGTCGGTACTAAATATAATATCGCGATTTGGCACACACACAAAATGACGTCATGTACTTTAATGAATTTGCATTCACGACTGTTTTAATATTAAATTTATAACAAAATGTCATTTTAACGCAAATCATTATTTATATTTTTAGCAGAATAACGATAACTTTTGTTTCTGAAAATTATATGTGAACGTGATTAAAATACAGTTATAGCAATACCCAGAACAGTAAAGTGGTTTACATCGTTTCTATAGCCTACATGTACGTGCATGTGCGACTAAAATAAAGGCGTTTAGAGAAAACATAGCTGGGGTAATAAATAGAATAGCAAACTCAATACCAGTTATTATCAATGTATGTCCCGAGTGAAATACTTTTCATTTGTCACTTGCTAAAACTCGCGACAACTAAAAATTATTTGATTCAGGACATAATTTTGATAATAACTGGTATCTCGTTTATTATCCTCTATATATCTCAGGCGCTTTGTTGTTCATTCACCACGTACATGGTGAAGGGGTGGATCTAATTATACAGTCGTGCTAAAAAAAAACCCAGGCAAAAGGGCATCTTGTCTAAAGGGGGAGGGGGTTCGAACCCTCTACCCCCATCCTGTATTCGTTTCTGTACAGTGGCGTAGGCAGGATTTTGTATTGGGGGAGGGGGGGAGGGCACCTGGCAGCCAAGTAAACAATGATATTGAGTACGCCACTGATCACCCCTAATTTTGCCGGGATTTGGGGGGGGGGGGGGGGGGCATATCCCACTGTTTCTGTAGTGGCTTCAAATGATCTCTAAAATACGTTCACATTTCATGGCTCAGCAATACTGACGTAAAACACGATTTTGCTGCCGAAATTATCCATGAAGAAAAGTTACTTTGAGCAAACCCAGCGAAAAACCACCTCAAGGGCAGGTTTAAACAAGCAATACAATTGTAACCCAGTGTTAAACAAGGATTACTGAAAACCAGACATGTGAAATGCACAGTAAACATGACCCAGGGTTTAACCTAGGTTTAAACCATAGGTTTCCAAAACCCACCGATAACCTAGACATGAAATCGGCCCTCAGTGTCTACGATTTAGTCTCTCCCGTCACAAACGGTCACTGACCGCGCCAGCGATTTTTTATCGACGGTAGTCCTACCACATTCGCCAGTGGCAACTGAAAAGTTGGAAGACGAGGTGTAAAATGTGTATTGACATGGGCATCACTTGACGGGGAATGTCGGGAGTTGCCCCCCCCCCCCTCCACTTTTTCAATTTGTGTCCTAAATAAGTTTATGTCTATATGCCTTGTAGTTAAATATTAAAATCACCCCCCACATCCCGTATCTTAACGTCGTTGCAATAGCTGAGACAGAACAAAGTCAAACAGTTGTGCTGAAATAGTTTCACAAGCGCATGTGTTCGCCATTTTCCGAGTTGTACAGACCGATATTATAATTATTTAAAAATGTTGAAAACTGGAAATTAAACCTTAATGATCATATTATCCAATAGCCGATGATCATGGGTGTTACTTGGTAGGGGCGGGAGGATATGCCCATCCCCCTATTACACACTTTTTGGAAAGCTATACATTATGGGGTTTTTTATGTTCTTATATGCTTACAACACGAGTTGGTCTTATTAAAATATTTAAACTTCCAAATAAGACGGTGGTATGATAGCAGTTATTGTAATTATTGTTTAAACTTCCAAATGAGACGGTGGTATGATAGCAGTTATTGTAATTATTGTTTAAACATCCAAATGAGACGGTGGTATGATAGCAGTTATTGTAATTATTGTTTAAACATCCAAATGAGACGGTGGTATGATAGCAGTTATTGTAATTATTGTTTAAACATCCAAATGAGACGGTGGTATGATAGCAGTTATTGTATTTATTGTTTAAACTTCCAAATAAGACGGTGGTATGATAGCAGTTATTGTAATTATTGTTTAAACTTCCAAATAAGACGGTGGTATGATAGCAGTTATTGTAATTATTGTTTAAACTTCCAAATAAGACGGTGGTATGATAGCAGTTATTGTAATTATGTTGTTTATTTTATTTTTATTACTTTCTTCAGCCCTAGTCATATTACCACAAAAGATATATATGCTTTAGCTCGAACATTACCGCCATAAATCATTTAGCTCGAACATTACCGCCATAAATCATTTAGCTCGAACATTACCGCCATAAATCATTTAGCTCGAACATTACCACCATAAATTATTCAGCTCGAACATTACCGCCATAATTTTTATCCAATCTTTCGTGTAACAGGCTTGTCAAGTGTCATTATCCCAGCATATAATGGGCTATCTCCAAGGTGGATTTAGACCTGTGAGGCCAGGGACACTTTTCACAAATTGTGTGATTGAACATTGTGTTTTCAGTAAATATTGGTTGGTTGTAATATGAATTTACCTGTAGGCCCTTAAGAACAATATAATGAATTTTTATTATTATTATTATTTTTTTTTATAAAAATTGATACTACATAATTGGTACATGTTTTTTTTATTTACTATATAAATTCATTTATAAGTTAAATATGTGAGAAACATAATCGAAATAGGTGCGGATCCAGGATATTTTAATAGAGGGGGGCCAAAAACCCGTGGTAGTTTTTGAAAATGAAATTTAAAGGTCCCTGACAGATCGATGGGATAACTTTGCATTTTTGTGTATTTTGTAATATATATTACACCGAAAATATGGGGGGAGGGAGGCGGGCCCCTTGTGCCCCCACCTGAATCCGCACCTGCCAAATACTTTTTTTTTTAACACATCACTCATAATTGTTTTGTTTATCGACAACACTAGAGCACATTGATTATTAATAATCGACTATTGGATGTCAAACATATGGCAATTTTTACATATAGTCATAGAGAGGAAACCCGTTACATTTTTCCATTAGTAGTAAGGGATCTTTTATATATGCACCATCCCACGGACAGGATAGCACATACCACGGCCGTTGATATGCCAGTCGGCGTGCACTGGCTGGAACAAGAAATAGCCCAATGGGCCCAATGACGGGGATCGATTCCAAACCGACCGCGCATCAAGCGACCGCTTAACCACTGGGTTACGTCCCGCCCCTGTTTTGTGCAGAGATATTTTGATCCTTTGAGATCCGAAAAAGGCCGAAATGTTCCGAAAGATTACCGAAACGTTTGTAACCCGGATATAAAAATAGAAAGTGTATCGCCAAGATTTTCTTGGAATCAAGGTTAATCAGTTTTCCAGTAAAAGCTTGATTGTCAGGTTAGTATTCTTATTTTAAATGCTGCTAATGGATTTTGATTATAATTAGTACATGCCATTATTTACAGTCATGATGTATTTGTAATAATATTAATAAGAACTAAAACTACCGGTATGTACCGACTTTACAAAAACATTATTTAGCATGCAGCAAAATACTTCCGGTTTCGAATTTGTCACTTTGTGTTCACAATCGCATTTCATGATTTGTCCACCTACATAGGTGCACGTACTTGCAGCTCAGGGAGACCAATTTCGATGAGCATAAAGCATTCACGACTTGTCGCATTAAAGTATATCAATGTTTACAAACAGGCTGCATTTGTTACTACCTTTTTATTAGTATTTTTTTGCTTCAAAGGGGTTGGACTAGCCAAGTCTGCCAAGTGGTTAAGCACTGCCCAGAGTCCTCCCTTGAAGGATGGGACAAACTATATAGGATCGAACCCTGTCAGTGGACCCCTTCCTGCAAGGAACCCCATTTTTCATAATATGGAATTTACTAATTTACTAAAATTATTTATTTATAAGCCGATTGTTTTCTCAATTACCCACAAAAGTAATTTTAAAAATTGTTATATCTAAAACACTTATGACCAGTACTTTTCTGAAATTATTTACCAAAAAACATTTTTGTAGGAGGATGGGACAAACTATCAGTGTTTGTGCTTAAAGGTAGGGTCAACTCAAACAAGAGCCTTATGCGTTGGAAAGATGCATACCAGGACCACCAACACATACTGACACTTTAGGAAATGAAAAATGCATAATTTTAGAGTTAATAAAAAGCCACGATTATTCCTGTTAACTGGAAGCAGCCATTTTGTTTCGTTTTTGTAACGTCCGGTAGGATAGCTTGGGGTGAAGTGACGTCAGCTCCTGACCATCTCCTGTATGTACAGTGTAAACAAAAGCAGTAATTTTCAACAAGACGCTTCTCTTTGATCAACCTGACTTGTAAAACAGCGTAAATGACATAATGATTTAATAAACTATTTAATTAAATAAATTTCAATTTGCATTAAAGCCGCACACCCTAGTTCCATCCAGCGAAAATAAATTATAATTTGGTTAATCTACAAACCTGTAACATACTTAGATCACGCTTTTATCAAATGCAGTGAAAAAGCAGGTTTTATATCGATAAATACCATGGGAATCCCCATGTCCCAATTGCTTGAAATAATTTTGAAAGTTAGTATTCTGATGTCACTGGTAGAAGCACAACAATGCCTACGTCACGACAAATTTCACAGACTTGGGGTGCGTTCGTTTCACCTCTCCTGGACATGTTCCAACTGTCAAAAACGACAACCCACGATTGTCACGGGTCGGTATCCCCAAAAGAAACAAGACGACAACTCAGGAATCATTCATACACATTTATTTACATAACACTTCCCTCCCAACCAATACATATTGCACTTTCACGCATGTAACACATATCACATGTAAATTAAACTATGAATCACTATTAAATAGAGTAAAAATCTTTTAACCACAAAATAATACTAAAATGTCTGTCTTCCACTATTCATCACATTTCACAATTCATCATCATAAGTCACCCTCATCATCACCCTTGTCATGATCATTCACTGATCATCTTCACCATTCCCCATTATCATTATTATCATTCACTAGAATCATCACACCTCATAATGACTATTCACTGATCACCGTTGTCGTTTACTATTAATACCCCTGTCGTTCACCAGAATCACTAACCCCCTCGTCACGGTCATTCACTGATCATCTCCGTTCACCAGAATCATTGGTACCCTCATCACGATCCTTCACTGATCATCTCCTCCATTCACCATTATTACCACCATCATTCACCCGAATCATCAACACTCTTTGTCAGGATCATTCACAGATCACCTTCGTCGTTCGCCAAAAGCATTGACACCCTCGTCACGATCCTTCACTGATCATCTTCTCAATTCACCATTATTACCACCATAATTCACCAGAATCATCAACACTCTTTGTCAGGGTCATTCAGATCACCTTCGCCGTTCGTCAAAATCATTGACACCGTCGTCACGATCATTCACTGATCATCTTCTCTGTTCACCATTATCACCACCGCCATTCACCAGACTCACTCTTCGCCAACTCCCAGAATACATCATCTACGTTTGTCATCACCAGGACCCAATACACAAATACACTGAAATACAATATACCCTAATCAAAACCATGTAATATTTATATTACCATATCAGATGTTAGACAATTTTCTCTTAATATAATGTCCGCACTTCACAAGTGTCTTAAATATTACATAAATCAGATTTACTTAAGACTTTTGTTTTGCAATGACGTTACATACAACTACTAACACATATACACAATAGTATACCACAGTTATACAACAAACAAACAAAATCTACTTACGGTTGTCATCAACCCAGAGTTATACAGAATAAAATATTTCACAATATCTTAACACACAGTTTCTCTCTCAAGAACGTTATGTGACTGCCCACAACTCATTACATCTCCCAACTATATCCCCACTATGCATGCTTCACTCACAAACAAAAGTGTTCACCAATGTAAGCCCAAGCCCAAGTTCTTTACAAACACCTCTGCTAGTGATTACAGTATAAAAATATAGTTTGCCTTAGCAAGCTATGACACACAGTTCAACAATATATTCTCAATTACCCAAGTATTTACAATAAATGTTCTAAAATATAATATGGTTCTTATTTTAGTACCCTTGACTTGTGACACACCCCCCTACTTAAAATTTTACTTCACCGAATAAAATTATAACAAATAAACAATCACAAGTCACAGTACGTCAAAGTTACTCTCACGTTTCTACATCTCTCCCCCCCCCCCCGACAGCTCTACTATTCCACATCCTCATTATCACCACATCTACTTAAAAGATCTGCACACAGGTTGTCTTTGCCTTGTATACTCTTACATACAAACCTGTAGGGTTGCAGAGCCAACGCCCACCTAGTTACTCTTGCGTTTTCGAACTTTGATTTCTGAAGCCATGTCAATGCTCGATGGTCCGTTTCTAAAGTAAAATCGGTACCATACACATACTGAGCAAACTTACCTATTGCCCACACAATCGCTAAGCACTCTATCTCAATGGTTGCATATCTCTTTTCTCTCTCCTTCAACTTGCGACTGATGTATAATACTGGAAATAACTCACCTTCACTCTCCTGCATCAATACCGCACCCAACCCTTTACCTGACGCATCAGTTCGCATTGTGAAGTGTTCTCCCAACTTTGGTAACTTTAAGATTGGTGCTTTCGACATTTTGTCCTTCAATTCCTGAAAGGCCGAAATCGTTTCCTCTGTCCAACATAATACCTTGTCCTGACTATCCTTTGACATATTGGTCAATGGTACTGCTATCTCTGAAAAACGTGGAACAAATTTTCGATAATAACCGATTAAACCCAAGAATGATCTTAACTCCTTTTTGTTTTGCGGTCTTGATATTCCCATGATTTTCCTAACTTTCTTTTCCTCTGGTCCTATTTCTCCATTTCCAACTACGTGTCCCAAGAATTGTAAAGTCGTATGTCCAACGAAGCATTTGCTAGGTTTTGCTGTTAGATTAGCATCTTTTAACCTTTTAAACACTTCTTCTACAACCTCCAGGTGATCTTTCCAGGTCTCATTGTATATCAAAATGTCATCAATATAATTTAGTACATTTTCCATACCTTGCAATAAAGTTCTCATCATGCGTGAAAATACTGCTGGTGCGCTCACTATTCCAAATGGCATTACTTTCCATCTATACAGACCATGTGGTGTAATGAATGCAGTTGCATCCCGGGATTCCTCTTCCACTGGGAGTTGCCAATATCCTTTGCAGAGATCTAATTTCGTAAAGAATTTTGCTGTTGAAATTTTGCTCATTAATTCATCAATGTTTGGAATTGGTTCAGCATCGTATGCGACTATTTGATTTAAACGTCTATAATCGGTGCAAAATCTGTAAGATCCATCGGTTTTCTTCACTAACACAATTGGACTTGCATAAGATGATTTCGTTTTCTCTATCACATCCAACTCTAGCATCTGTTCTATCTCATCTTTTACCACGTTTGTTAAACTATATGGTATAGGGTATGGCCTTACTCGCACTGGTTCTGCCGAGGTTAACTCAAGTTTAAATGTTTCCAGTGTTGTTCTTCCTGGTATATCGGTTAACACATCACCAAATTTCTCTAATACCTTCTCTATTGACTTTCTTTGTTCTACATTTAATTCATTTGACAGTTCACATCTTTCCCAAGTCTCTGTTCTACTCAAGGATGGTAACACCACATTTAACCGTTTATCCACCTTTTCTACCTCCTCTGGCTCAATCATTTCCTTGTCAACTACAGCAACACAAACTATTTCTACATTCTCTTTTTTTTCATCAACCCTTCTATCCAAATATTTCTTTAACATGTTTACATGAAAGGTTTTGATTTTTCCGTTATCCATTTTGATTCGATAATCTAACTTTCCCAACTTCTCAACTACTCTGTATGGTCCCTGCCACATCATTTCAAGTTTATTTTTACACTTTGGTAATAGTAACAACACTTGATCTCCTACCTTTAACTGACGATCTTTCGCTTTTGCATTGAAATGTCTTCTATATCTTGTCGATGATTTCTCCAATTCATGGTGAGCAAGCATACAGGTTTCCTCCAATCTTGTCCGTAAATCTATTACGTACTGATATGTTGTCTTGATTTCTGGATCGGTTGTTGCATCGGTCCATAATTCTTTTAGAATTTGCATGGGGCCTCTTACTATCCTACCATATAGCAACTCAAAAGGGGAAAACCCTAAGCTATCTTGTGGTACCTCTCTATATGCAAATAACAGTGGCGCAATATATCTGTCCCAATCGTTTGGTCTCTCGATACACATTTTCTTTAACATAGATTTCAACGTTGCATTGAACCTTTCAACTAATCCGTTGCACATGGGATGGTAAGGGGTTGTGGTCAACTGTTTCAAAGATAATAACCTTCCTACCTCCTTCATCATATCCGAGGTGAATTGTGTTCCTCTATCCGTCAGAATTTCCTTTGGTACTCCAACCCTACTAAACACTCCTACCAAGGCTTCTGCAACTGTTCTTGTATCGATGTTTTTCAACGGGACTGCCTCCGGATACCGTGTTGCGTAATCCACAATAACTAATATGTACCTGTTCTTTTGGTTAGTCATTGGATCAATCGGACCAACTAAATCCACAGCTATTCTCTGAAATGGAATGTCAATTAATGGCATCTTACCTAATAATGCGTTTCCTATTCTACCTTTTGGAATGGTTCTTTGACATATGTCACACGACTGGCAGAATCGTCGTACATCTCCTTGCAACCCTGGCCAATAAAAGTGCTGCTGAACCCTGTCAATAGTTTTCTTTGTAGCCATGTGTCCTGCCATTATTGTTTCATGGCCGATCTTCATCACGCCTTGTCTCAACTTAGTAGGCACTACCACCTGTTCAAATACTTTACCATGTTCAACATTTGGCGATTGTGCTTTCCTTTTCAACAATCCTTTCTCTATCACAAATTTAGAAAAGTTTTGACCTCTCATGGTTTCCTCACCCTGTTTTGCCAAATTAAACAATTTATCTAAACTTCCATCCTTACCTTGTTCTAGCTTTATCTGGTCAGCCTTCATCTCCTCTATTTGTACTGTTGGTGTTATCAGTGATTTCATTTTACAACTTGCCTTTCTCATCTGTGCTCTGGTTTCCATTATTCCAATGGTCTGTGCTATATCTTTCTTCGTTACACCTTCTGCTCCTGTTACATTTCCAATTACAATGTCGTAAATAGGATTATCCAATACCATAGCTCTGACTTTTCCAGTAAAGTACGGTGTCTTGATATATGTTTCACACCAAGGGCTTCCTTAACTTCCCCATCCAGTGTAACGTAACTTCCCATTTCACCTGTCATGTCATTTTCGGGTACTAATGCTCTTCTTATTACCACTGTTGAACAACCCGTATCCCTAATGATAGTTGTCTCCTTTCCTAAGCATGTTCCAACAAAGACATTCATATTGCTATCTCTATCCAAAATTTTCTCTTTCTTTAGTGAAACCATACAACCAATGACTTCCTTAACACTTGTCTGTTCTGGTCGTTTCCTACTCGGACATATTCTAGCTATATGACCAGTTTTATTGCAAATGAAACATTTGGTGGCCATGGTCGAGAATCTAAGTTTCTATCGAGACTACTTCTGTCATTTCTATACTGATCAGTTAACCCTCTTCCTTTCTCAAATCCTGACTGTCCTCCTCTAACTCTACTATCTCCTAAATACTCACATCTACTTCTTCCCGCTTCTTTCTTACCATGATTCGTTTCTTTTCTTGCTTCCACAAACGTCTCTGCTAATTTCGCCATTTTAGAAGCATCTTCTGGAGTCCTTTCTTTTAGGTACAATGTTAATTCAGTCCCAGCTGAATTCAAAAGTTGTTCACGTATTATTAAATCAAACAATCCATCATAACTTTGCGTAATGTCACTCAGTTTGATCCATCGGTTCATATACCCAGTTAATCTGTTCAAAAATTGTGTGTACGTCTCTCCTGGTTCAATCTTAGCAGTTCTAAACTTCTGTCTAAACCCGTCTTGAGTAAGATCATATCTATACAACAACGCAGTTTTTAATTTGTCATAATCCATTGCATCGTCATTACTCAATCTCACATACACATCTCTAGCTCTACCTGTTAATAAAGTACCCAAGTGAATAGCCCATTCCTCTGGTGGTGACTTCTGCACTGTCAACATCCTTTCAAAACTGGTTAAATATGCATCCATATCATCTTTCCCATCTTGAAATATATGCATTTTAAGTTTAGCTTTGTGGACACCCGAATTATCACTTGACTTAGATAAACTACCACTATCTCTCTTACTTTTCTCAAACTCCAACTCCAGCTGGAATGCTCGTTCACGTTCCTGCTCTTGTCTTTCATATTTCCTTACCTCTTTAGCCGCCTCTCTCTCACGTTCCTTTTCCCTAGCATGTGCATCAGCTAACTCCTTAGCACCTTCTCTTTCTCTTGCTCGTTCTTCTCTATCTAGTCTCGTTTGTTCTCTCCATTCTTCCATCTGCTCCTTAACGAATTTCTGCAGCTCCAACTTCTCCAATCCTAGACTCTTACCTATATCCACAAATTTTTCAAACTCCATCTTAATATCTAAAAATACCAACCACAACACACACAAATATACTATTACCTTCATTCGATTTGATCCAAACTAACGTGAACCTTACTTCCACAGTTTTATGCTTACCTTGTATCCGCAATGAAGTCATAAACACTGTACGTGCTCCGTAACTCACTAACTAACAATAGCTATCTGTAATACCTACCTTTCTTATCTATCCCTCCACAATGTACCTCTAGCACAAGTATACACAATGACGAAACTAAACGCAGATCTCTTAGCTTGTGGTATTATACACTAGCCCTTTTATGTTCTAACAGTTATAATAACTAGTAGCCTACTACTGAGGCCAAACACTCTAATACAATGCCCTTGCTTCCTTTAGGTACCAACAATGTGACTTAATAAATAACAATACACTTGTTAGAAAATTATGTTGCCCTGCATCTCCACCATTTGTCACGGGTCGGTATCCCAAAAGAAACAAGACGATAACTCAGGAATCATTCATACACATTTATTTACATAACACTTCCCTCCCAACCAATACATATTGCACTATCACGCATGTAACACATATCACATGTAAATTAAACTATGAATCACTATTAAATAGAGTAAAAATCTTTTAACCACAAAATAATACTAAAATGTCTGTCTTCCACTATTCATCACATTTCACAATTCATCATCATAAGTCACCCTCATCATCACCCTTGTCATGATCATTCACTGATCATCTTCACCATTCCCCATTATCATTATTATCATTCACTAGAATCATCACACCTCATAATGATCATTCACTGATCACCGTTGTCGTTCACCAGAATCACTAACCCCCTCGTCACGGTCATTCACTGATCATCTCCATTCACCAGAATCATTGGTACCCTCATCACGATCCTTCACTAATCATCTCCTCCATTCACCATTATTACCACCATCATTCACCCGAATCATCAACACTCTTTGTCAGGATCATTCACAGATCACCTTCGTCGTTCGCCAAAAGCATTGACACCATCGTCACGATCCTTCACTGATCATCTTCTCAATTCACCATTATTACCACCATAATTCACCAGAATCATCAACACTCTTTGTCAGGGTCATTCAGATCACCTTCGCCGTTCGTCAAAATCATTGACACCGTCGTCACGATCATTCACTGATCATCTTCTCTGTTCACCATTATCACCACCGCCATTCACCAGACTCACTCTTCGCCAACTCCCAGAATACATCATCTACGTTTGTCATCACCAGGACCCAATACACAAATACACTGAAATACAATATACCCTAATCAAAACCATGTAATATTTATATTACCATATCAGATGTTAGACAATTTTCTCTTAATATAATGTCCGCACTTCACAAGTGTCTTAAATATTACATAAATCAGATTTACCTAAGACTTTTGTTTTGCAATGACGTTACATACAACTACTAACACATATACACAATAGTATACCACAGTTATACAACAAACAAACAAAATCTACTTACGGTTGTCATCAGTTATACAGAATAAAATATTTCACAATATCTTAACACACAGTTTCTCTTTCAAGAACGTTATGTGACTGCCCACAACTCATTACATCTCCCAACTATATCCCCACTATGCATGCCTTCACTCACAAACAAAAGTGTTCACCAATATAAGCCCAAGCCCAAGTTCTTTACAAACACCTCTGCTAGCGATTACAGTATAAAAATATAGTTTTCCTTAGCAAGCTATGACACACAGTTCAACAATATATTCTCAAATACCCAAGTATTTACAATATATGGTTCTTATATTAGTACCCTTGACTTGTGACAATGATACCCAAGTGATAATTTTCTATTCTTTGGGACTACGTAATTGGTCAGTTCGAACAGTACTTAATCAATAGTTTTACAGAACTATTTACAATAATAAACCATGTCCATTACCATTTTAGGGGCGACAGGTAATATTCCACGATACCGGTATGTATTTTTGTGTCTAGACAGCGTCAATTAATTGGCTTGTCTGGTTACCAATCAAATACACACCTGCCAATCAGGAATCACAGGTAGAAGCAACTAACAGCATAGACGAATTAACTAAGAAAACACTCCGTTTATCATGTCAGTACGTAGGTTAATGCATGGACAAAACATTGTTATATTATTTTGACTTGTTGTGTAGCCACTTTGACAATGGTATTTTATTTTGTATTGAAAAATAATATATATAGTGCTGGATATACTTATGGCTGGCTTACTGGGATGTGTATTATTACAGAACATTGCAATGTATGACTATATATGATCCCGCAAAAACCAGGTAGATTGTGTTTCCCTAGTTCTAAGGCTCATTCCTGACGTTACTCGTTAAGTATTACGTAACCACCAGCTCGCCAGAGGGCGTACTCAGTGAGATGGTACAAAATGGCTGTGCCCGTTATATATACTAGCCGTCACATTTAACCGTTTTATTAATTAACTATACGATTATACTTGTTGATATTAAGCAATAATGTGCATTATATATCGTTGAATATGCATACCAGGCCAAATGCCTTAATTGTCCCTTCCTTTAAGAAAAAATTGACTTGTTCAGGCATCGAAATAAGCATTGTGTCTGGTAACCCATTTACAGGTTACCACAAAATATAACCTATAGGTTACCACAACTATATGAAAGTTAGAATTGAATTCCTGTTACAGGCATCGAAAAACAGTTTTTTGAACGGTGTTTTGTTCTCAAAACAAATTTCCACGAACATCGGTATGAGAAATGAAATCCAGAAGTAAATTTATTTACTAGGCGCTGCTTAAATGCAGATTGCCAAAATTGCTTGCAATTGCACAAGTGCACACGAACATCGGTGCAATTACGTACGAGAAAATGAAATGCGGAAGTAAATTCATCTAGTGGATGCTGCTTAAACATGGAATAACTATAATTGCTTGCAATTGCACAAGTGCCCGCAAACATCGATGCAATTCCTTACAAGAAAATGAAACGTGGAAGTTCGGAATTTTATTGCCTGTTTTACGTTAGGAAACGAAACTACCGTTAACGTTGAAATTTTTGCCGAGTACTAAACACCGTTCTCGACTTTTCTTACATGTGGTAACCTCCCGGTAACCTGAACGCTTGTTCTCGACTTATTTCGATGCCTGTTTGTTGACAGCACTTTCACTAGGAATGGGGCAGTTCTTTTTTTTGTTTTGTTTGATTTTCGTTTTTTGGTCAGGATCTACAGTATATATATGTATATATATATATATATATATATATATATACTCTTCAAAAAAAGAAACGCAAAAGGGTACAAATGGGTTATAACTCCGATTTTATGTTTCCTACCGGTTCATGCTTTGTGAATATAAGGTCATTGCATGTCCCAAACACATTCCCACGGTTACATTCGATAAAACGCAGCTACTGTACAATAAAGTTCCAAAATGTGAATATTCGCAAAAACGCAGCCACGTGCAAACCATGTCACCACTGCACGTGCGTTGTCTGCACGTGCAACATGAACACCGACAGTATAAAAGTGCAGGGTGTTCGCTTGCCTGGCCTCTGTATCTGGCCGACAGTTGACAATCCAGGACATGCCACGTCTCAGTGAACCGCAGAGAAACAATGCCATCAGCCGACTAGACGCAGGCGAATCCAGAACGGCCGTTGCCAGGGCATTCCATGTGTCCCCAAGCACCATCTCCAGACTGTGGGACCGTTACCAGCAACATGGATCAACACGTGACCTCCCTAGATCCGGTCGACCACGGGTCACTACCCCCGGGCAGGACCGCTACATCCGGGTACGCCACCTTCGGGAACGATTGACTACTGCCACCTCCACAGCCGCAGCAATACCAGGTTTGCGCAGGATATCCGACCAGACCGTACGGAACCGCCTACGTGAGGTAGGAATTCGTGCCAGACGTCCAGTTCGAGGTGTCATCTTAACACCACAACACCGTCGACTCCGACTGCAGTGGTGCCAGATTCATCGACAATGGCCTCAACTGCGATGGAGACAGGTGTGGTTCAGTGACGAGTCCCGATTTCTGCTCCGACGTCATGATGGAAGATGTCGCGTGTATAGGCGTCGTGGTGAACGTTATGCGGCAAACTGCGTGCAGGAAGTGGACAGATTCGGCGGGGGTAGTGTCATGGTGTGGGCAGCCATCTCACACACTGGCAGAACTGACCTGGTCCACGTGCAGGGCAACCTGAATGCACAGGGCTACATTGACCAGATCCTCCGGCCACACATCGTTCCAGTTATGGCCAACGCCAACGCAGTGTTCCAACATGACAACGCCAGGCCTCACACAGCACGTCTCACAACGGCTTTCCTACAGAACAACAACATTAATGTCCTTCCTTGGCCATCGACATCACCTGATTTGAACCCAATTGAGCATCTATGGGACGAGTTGGACCGATGCCTCCGACAGCGACAACCACAGCCCCAGACCCTGCCCGAGCTGGCAGCAGCCTTGCAGGCCGAGTGGGCCACCATCCCCCGGGACGTCATCCGTACTCTGGTTGCTTCAATGGGCAGGCGGTGCCAGGCAGTTGTCAACACACGCGGAGGCCACACCCAGTATTGACTCCAGATGACCTTGACCTTGGTGGTGTGTCCTATCACTTACTCACAATGGACTAGAGTGAATTGTGAACAATCCTGCAACATTTGGTAATTATCGGACTCACCATTCAATAATTAAATCAATTCTCCAAATGTTACGACAATGTGGTTTTGCGTTTCTTCTTTTGAAGAGTATATATATATATATATATATATATATATATATATATATATATATATCTCTCTATATCTCTCTCTCTCTCTCTCTCTCTCTCTCTCTCTCTCTCTCTCTCTCTCTCTCTCTCTCTCTCTCTCTCTCTCTCTCTCTCTCTCTCTCTATATATATATATATATATATAATCTCTATCTCTATCTATAGATAGATAGATAGATAGATAGATATATAGATATATCTATAGATATATCTATAGATATACATACACATACACATACACATACACATACGAGCTGTCACATGGGAAAACCTACAAGTTGGCAACAAAAAAAAGTTTGTCTTATTTTTTGGTAAATACCCTTTGGTAATAACCTTACAAAACTAAATCTCAGGTATTTGGGCTCTATCTTAATTATATCTCAGTGTTCTACACTCGGTTTTATAACTTACTCTTCTTTGGCTAGTGGAGAAACAAAATTTACTAGCCAAGCTTAAAATGTTACTCGCCACAGTGCGACACTACTCATTTTGTATCATTTATGAATGTGTTGTAAGTATCTGGATTGTTTTCACCAAATTACTAAAATCAACGATGAGTTCCAAATTGTACCGACAATTAATACGGAATTCACAGTGATCAATCGGACAACTTCGTAAATAGTGAAATGTTCCGACCGCACAATGATGTCAACAAATTTCGTTTGTTTTCGCTCCAAAAATGTCTATTGTCCGAACCAAATTGTTAACAACTAAGAAAAATTACTCTCCTACCTTTAATTGCCGTGAGATTTCCTCCAAAGTTTGTCCAGACACAAATAGCAAAAAACCCACTTCAAATATGCAGATTCCACACACGAGACTGCAACGATGTCGCCGATATGGTCTTTGCTGAGATTGCATAGGGAAAAATACATGCAGTTTTCTGCCGTCTGCCATGTTGCTTGTTTATGGAATACTCTTCAAGAGGGGTGAAAACCTCCAAAATATGTGACACAATTAATATAAAATCAATGATCTCTAGTGGTATCATTAAACTAATAATAATAATAAATAATATGACATCATCACGTTTGCTTTTATATCATAAATTATTATGACGTTGTTAGATAAGTCCTATCCTTTCACCCCTCTTGAAGAATATTCCATAAAAAGTCAAAATGGCAGCTGACACAACATTACATGCTTTTTGCCCTATGCGCTCTCAGCGAAGTCGATATAGGTGACATGGTTATCATCTGGTATGTGGAATCTGTGTTATTGTAATGCTTTTTTCAAGATTTCTGTCTGGACAAACTTTGGAGGAAATCTAACGGCAATTAAAGGTAGGTGAGTAATTTTTCTTAGTTGTTAACAATTTGGTTCGGACAATAGACGTTTTTGGAGTCAGTCGCCAGATGGCGACGATAATAAATTCAATCAGTCGCCACGCCAACATTTTGGTTGCATTGGCGACCATTTTGGTCGCAACGTAGAACACTGTATCTTTTGAAAATACAGCATTAATGATGTCACGTTTTCAAAATCAAAGTAGACGGCGTCAAAATGAAATTTCGACGTTATTACCGTATTTTAGGTTACTTCCCGCCCAATTTCAATGAAATCAATTGATTTGGAATCGGTACTTTTTTCATTTTATTTTTACCCAGTATTTTTAGTTACCTATATATTCTGATTTTTTAAATATTTTTTTAAAAACGATATATTCCGATTTAATTTTTTTAAATAACTCTACAAATCCCATACATGAATGTAATACTAATTAGTGAGAGACATGAAATTGAGGAAACTACCAACATTTCACACCAATGTTTTTAAATTTTCTGTTACATATTGCACCCCACCCCACTTTATTCAGATTCCTGTATCCACTAGGGAGTAATTTCATATTTTGTTGGCGTCATACTGTCAAACGATATTGTTTCATTCTTCGGTTGGTGGTGGGCATGTTGTAACCTGGTAGTTGGGGCGGACAAAGGGTTGAATGGTTTTATATTTAGTTTTGTTTGTTGTGACAAGTGTTCTCGCTGCTCCATTTAAGCGGGGCGGCTGGCCCTCTATTGCATTTTGCTACCCCGCTTTCGTATTTTGCTGCCCCCTTTATTTTTCTTCATCCCTCTTTATTTTCCCGCATCCTACTATATTTTACAGAACCCAGTTTCGCTATTTTATATTGGACACTTTTTTTCACATTGAAAAAAAAAATCGATCAGTCACCACACTCAACATCAAAGAAAACAAGCCGTGGTGTGGAAAAATTTCAGTAGCATACTATAACGTAATTTAACACTATTTTAACAGCCTCGGTCAATCAATCTTTTGTGTTCACTAACTTTCGTCTGATATTTTGTTCTCAATTGCAGATATAGTTGGTCGTAACTGATGGTTTTTAATTCTTTATAAAATAGAAACTTTTCATTTTTGGGGCAGTGTTCTCGCTGCTCCATTTAAGCGGGGCACCCCGCCCCGCTATTCCATTTTGCCGCCCTCCTTTCACGTTCCCCGCCCTCCTTTATTTTTGAGCGCCCCTCTTTATGTCCCAGCACCTATCTCCGCTATTTCCAAATGCACTTTTTTCCACACAAAAAACTACGATCAGTCTGCACACTGGACATCAAAGGAAACAAGCCGCGTTGTGTACGTAAAAGCAATTGACGAAACATTTACGACCGTTACCGTAAAGTAATTTAACAGTATTTTTAACAGCCTCTATTTTGTCCAACATCTGTATCCATTTGTATGTTTGATAGATACAATAAAAGTTATATTTTATGTAAGCAATGAAAACATTTAGTTTTTTTACGAATTCGGCAATCTCCGACTGAAAAAAACCCTCTTATTTGGCGCCAAATTTGTCACGTGATCAGAACGGTCATTCTGTCTTCTGTTTCCACTAACTATCGTTTGATATTTTGTCCTCAGTTGCAGATATAATTGGTTGAAACTGATGATTTTTACTTTCTGTTATTCTGTTTATTCAGCAGTTCTTTATAAAATATTGTAAACTTTTCATTTTGAGGGGATATGAACGCTTATAAAAACAACGGAAGTGGTAGTGTTTATCATTAAAATCATTTATCTTGAGTGCCAAATAATATATACACCGCCTTTACAAAAACGAAACTGCTTTTTATCAGCTGGCGATAATATTTTATCACAGCGATCGATTTATTCGATGAAGATGGAAATAACAAAAATGTATCTGACATTAGGGGATCACTTTACAAACATCTTTATTGTTTTTCGTATTTCTTGAAATCTTTATTAAAAATAATAATATTAAAATTTTGATCGGTCCAGCAAAACCGGAACTGCCTGTGAATGTCAGACCGATATCATCTTCGGTTCAATTAAAAGATGAGTATGCCTTTTCTCAAAGTCTACCAACACACAACAATATGATAACCAAACTACCCCCCCCCCCCCCCCCCCCCCTTTTTTTTTTTTTTTTTTTTTTTTGCTTTTCGTTTATTGGTGGGTTGGGTTTTTTTGAAGGGTGTTGTGCCGACCGGCCGCCCTCCTTTAATTTTCACCCAGCGAGAACACTGGGGGGGTATCACCGCTTATAAAAATAACGGAAGTGGCAGTGTTCATCATTAAAAGTATTTTTTTGGGACGCCAAATTATATATACACCGCCTTTACAAAAACGAAACTACTTTTTATCACCTGGCGATATCAGACATGATATCCTAATTTAGGGGATCACCTTTATTTGTTTTAGATATCTTGAAATCTTTATTCAAATAATATTAAAACAAGGGGTATGTCTTTTTGCAAAGTTGACCAATACCCAATGATAGGCCTACACGTAGCCCAAGTACTCGGGCTAGCCTATACGGTAACCATGTTTCCCACTTTTTTTTTCTTTTTCTCTTCTGCTTTCTTTTTTAGGGGGAGGGTGGAGGGGGCTTCTACCCTCCTTTAATTTTTACCCAGCGAAAATATTATGTATGTCTACATTTCCGTCTGCTGTTTTTCCATTTCCCTCAACTTCAAAATATGGTCATAAATTTGATTTTCAGATTATTTTCTAAAAGACAATCCACTGCATCCTTTCTGTAACTCGTGCTAATTGGATCAGGTGCAGTGTGATTCTGCTCACTGGTGTTATTATTAGATAAGTGTTTGATTCTATGTTCAGTATTATTGTCAACATCTACTGGACTGTATTTATCATATATTCATCCAATACAGTTACTGTAAAGTTTAAGTTAGAGAACATTGATTTATTAATCATCGGCTATTGGATGTCAAATATTTTGTAATATTGACCTATAGTCTTACAGAGGAAACCCGCTACATTTTTTTATTAGTAGCAACAGACGTTTTATATGCACCATCCCACAGACAGGATAGCACATACCACGGCCTTTGATATGCCAGTCGTTGTGCACTGGATGAGATGAGAAATAGCCCAAAGACTCCACCGACGGGGATCAATCCCAGACCTACTGCGCATCAGGTGGGCACTTTACCACTGGATTACGTCCCGCTCATCATCTAATACAGATAATGTTTCTTCCGTTTCCACTGTTCTTAGTCTTGGTTTTCTAATTTGAATTCAAAAATGTGCCTCAAAGAGTAGGTCTACTTCAGGCTCTTGTAAAATTGAGAGAGAGAGAGAAGGGGGGGGGGGGGGGGGGGGGAGGGAGAGGGAGGTAGGTAGGTAGGTTATTACCAGTGTTTTTTCGGTATCGTCAATATCATATATTAGGAATAAAAATTGTGTTATGCGAGTATAATACATTATTTTTATTCCTAATATATGATATTGACAATACCGAAATACACGAGGGTAATAATCTCTTTATCATATAAGCTCAAGCTTAATGCAACATGTTTTAGTAAACTGTACACGCAACTTTAATTCCAGTCCGCCATTACTAGATATTCAAATGATGTAAGAATATGTGGTGTGGTGTATTATTGAATGGAAATGATGTCAAACTTGAATGTCGTCATTTTGAATGTCCTTACCTCAAAACAAACTAGGGCTTATCGTTTTTATGTTTTCTGAACGCTGGACAGCTTTCAGTGTCAAATTGCCATTGAAATGTTTTTATTCGATGACTATGAATGCATACGTCAATTATGGAGTGTCACACAAGTACGTTTGCTTAAATGTCAATAAACCTATTGTGCCGTGACCTCAATTAATTTACATCTAATTTGCAAAGTTATCAAATTCTTAAAGTATGTGATCGTAAAAATATCACATACCGTATATCTTCGCCTGTAAGTCGATCTCGGCTATAAGTCAAGTCCCTAATTTCAAGCCCTGAAAACTTATTTTTTTATTGACCCGTTTATAAGTCGACCCATGAAAAACAACTTATAAATATTGAAGTATTTCTTATTTTTAGCACATGAGAACAGTAATGAACAAAAGAAAAGTATTTTACAAACTTCGGTTTTCACTTTTTGTATATCGCAATCGAACTATACATAGCATCAAAACGAAATATTCCCTTAGTAGATATTGAAAGCTGTTTGACTGTTACCGTATGGCACTGTACAGCATGGTTTTGTGCACAGACAACAACTTTATTTATAAACACTGACAACAGATCACTACGATTAAACTGAAAGTATCAGTTAATCACATGTTTTTCCGCCATATTAATACAGGGCTCGAAATGCAGTGTTAGTACATGCACCGGTGCATGCTGATTTTTGTGTGTGCATGTAACTTTTAAAACTGGGTGCACGCGGTGCATGCTAATATTTTTCAAGTACTGTGTATTGCGTATACTAGTATCCTGTTGTCTACCAGATTCAGACTCAAGTTGTTGAATTTTGCGTATGCATTTCGTAATCTGTTCGCCACATGAAAATGATAACTTTTATCTTATAGGCACATCCATTTTGTATCCCATAATCCTATTTACAACAATAGCGCCCTTTCGGTCATTTCCGTGAAATATATTTGCGAAAATTGCCGGCAATATCTCGGTTATATCCGTGAACGGTATTAGGGAAGGTGGTCGAGACCGACTTTGGGGTGTCCACACGCATAACACAGTTGTTGTCGTCACTATTATAGATCTCTGTAAGGCGTAGATGTCAGACATTAATACTGATAGTGACAATTAAGACAGTTAAATTAAAAAGAAAATGATAATCAACACTGTAATCAAGGTAATTAAAATAGTAGTTTCCTCATTGTTAACAGTATTTACCTTATTTTTGGTGCATGCAGAATTTTAGTGGTGCATGTAACTTTTTTTTCAGCATGCACCTGGTGCATGTAGATTTTTTTTCTTCATTTCTAGCCCTGTAATACATGTAAGAAGGATAACTCTGGAAAGTACACTGGTTTTTGTACCAAATGATGTATGTCCCTATTGCTCTAGTGAACTGCAGAGATCAGTCTAAGCTGTTTTAAGGGAAAGCTCAGTAATATTCATGAAGTTAATCACCGATAAAACATTGTTTGAACAACCATTAATGCCAGTGACCAGATTTCAAAATAAACTCACTACTAGTTTTGCTATTAGTGATGACTGTTATTTTAACTAAGTGTTCTCTTGGCAATGTGAGTGAGATCACACGCCTTTTTGCATAACCCAAACCGTTCTAATGCCCCCAAAAAAAGGTTATAAAAAATAAATGTGTCAAATTAACGTATTTGACTATAAATACAGGGCATACTTCAACAATAAAACTTGTAAAATAATCCCCAAAACGGTAATATTTTTGGGTGAATTTTTTTTACCCTCTTTATATTTATTAATTTATAAGTCGACCCCCCAAGTTATAAAATAATTTTTGGGTGAAAAAAATTTGACTTATAGGTGCAGATATACGGTACTTTGATTGCACTAAAAAATTAAGATATATGATAAATAATAGATTTATATAAAGTAGTGTAAAGTGGTGGTACAGATCCCCACCCCGGCCTCTCGGTTGCTATCAACCTGAGAATGGCCAGAAATGTAACTATTACATATACAGATATTTATGTTTGAAGCAAGAATATGTAGCCTGAGAAAAATGTAAGGTTTATTTATAAGAGATTAAAGTAGCCGGCAACTTGATAATATGGCTACAAACTCAGGATGGCCCCTTTATTATAAACTCAAGAGGGTTTATTATGCACAGTCAAAAGGTACTTCATTTGAATGTTGGAAGCAAACATATGAAGTATTATGCCTTGGACGATGGACAAGCCTGAATTTAAGCTGAAATAATTAAAATGATGAGAGAAAAAGAAGAGTTAGGCCAATAAATATACAGAATTTCACATATGTTGTTTTCACTTCCTATTTATTGCACAAGTTTATTTTGCGCAAGAATATATACAAGACCGCTACACGGTTTCGTGTGGTATGTTCTTTCGCAAAATAAACGAGTGCAATAAATAGGAAGGGAAAACAACGTATGTGAAGTTTTGTATTTATTACATACCTTCTTTTATGTTTAACAAAAACCGTTTTTAATTTAATGTCATAGCAACACTTTGTTAAATCTATGATCAAAACTCCTTTCATGGATTCATTTAACGTTAAGAATCATACTCTGTGACAGCCTTGTGTAATGTTTCAAATAAAATATGACGTCATTTGTAAATCATGTATGATGTAAGTAAATAAAAGGCACTAACTGCTGTAAAAAGAAAAAGGGAATTCCCCATTTAAAAGTTCCGGTCCAGATTGCACATATGTGTGGTACAGAATAAAGTTATTACACGGTTTCAAAAGGCCTTTACCACTATAGTAAGACTGAATAGGTAGGTAATAAAATAAATAAATACATATTTTTTAGATCACATATACTTTCAGAATTTGATAACAGTAAATTAATCAAGGTATTGGCGCTACGTTTATTGACATTTAAGCAGACGTACTACAGTGACACTCCAGAATTGACTTATGCATCAACAGTCATCAAACAAAAACACGTCAATAGCAACTTTACTTTTAAAGTTGTCCAGCGTTCAGAGAAAAAAAAGAGTCATGTGCAAGTTTATTTTGATGTAAGGATATCCGATGTCGTTTCCATTCAAAACGACACTGCATCACATATACATACATCATTTGAATATAATCTATCGATGGTTAACTGGTAGGCCTATACATTTACAGTGTTCGAGATTAAAAATTTGGGGCATTATCCCATTTGGATACTAACATTTCAAAATCTGGTATTCCACCTGAGAATTTAGTATCCCACTTAAATGAAATTCACAAATAACATCGTAACAAACTTGGACGACACTCTTCTCGTTCCCAGTCTATTGCTACGCCGCAATCGAAATAGTGAAATTCGTAAAGAAACAGAATCGGCAAAAAGATTTGTTGCATCTATTTTTGAGTAATACTGACATAAATTAATATTTAGCAGCAATCTGTAAGTGTTTCTGACATTACTAATGATAAACCTACCTGTATCAACTTTCTGCAGATGTGGAATCAATATCTCAAATAAAATTTGAAGGGAGGAAACTTCCAACAAAAACAATAGCGACTTAGGTCTCACTACACAGATCACTTCCGGGTGAGAGTTGATTGATCACGGTCCACTATAGTTCCTAATTGTGACACATGTTATGGTTCACATATTCACTTCTAGGAAATGGTGAAGAATTAAAACAATATGTATGTTTAATGGTAAGCCTTCTGGCTGTATTTTGCCCATGTTATTTTGTAATATTGTGCATCAACCTTTTGGGACATGGGTATATAGCGCAAGTGACAGCCGGAGTGAATCGGTTAATGAACCACCTGTTCGGACTGGTACTATAGCAAAAAACTGAAACGGAAATTTTCTCAATTTTGGAGTGAAAATAAATGCTTATATAATTTATGTTCGCAATGATGTATGTTGTTAGTGCCAACGAGAACCCGTTCTATGGGAAATCTTTGCTTGAAGTTGGGCAGTTTAACATGGGTTTCAATGGCAGATGACATCTGTGTAGTGAAACCTTAGGGGTTCCCAGTCTATTGCTATGCCGCTATTGCTCCAGTGTAGCATTAGACTGGGTACAAGTTAGGGAGATATTATTATCATGGCATAGCATTAGACTGGGTACAAGCTCGAAAATACTGTTACTTAGCCTAATAACTTCACCAGTAAATGACGACGTTCATTGTTTCAGCAAAAAATAAAAATGCAGGATTAAGAAAACAACAACATATGGTATCCCTGTGGGATACTGGGTTATTGAAGTCTGGTATTCAAAATAAAATTATGGTATCCCTGGGATATCGGGATACCGTTAATCTCGAACACTGATGTATATATGCAGTTTACAAAAATATGTTGTATTAATTTTGAAATTATATAATAAAGAGATTGTTACCCTTGTGTGTTTCAGTATCGTCAGTACTATAGATTAGGAATAAACAAAATGTAATTATGCTCGGCAGACTTAAAGTTGTATGTGTCTCATATGAATGAGAAGGAAAGTAAATGAAAGAAAAACATAAAAAGTAAAAATAAAATAAAATAAATATAAAATAAATATAAAATGCCAGATATTTCAAATGAAGTTGTATGTGTGAAGAGTAAATAAAAGAAAGAAAGAAAAAAAATAAGAAAAAATAAGGTAAAGATTTTTTTTTAAACTTTGTAAATACCAGATATTTCAAATGAAGTCTGATATAAATGATAGTGAAACGTAAATAAAATAAATAAATAATAAGTAGATAAGACATGTAGCATTGATTAGTAGTTATATGACTGTCTTTTTTTAATAAAACGATACGGTGAAAATATAGCTGTGACAAAGGTCTATGTGAGGTACAGATTTTGTTGGGTTTTTTTAGGTGGAATGGGAAGCATATTTTATTAAATTTTAAATGCTGATACATGTGGAGAATTAAACATCACTAGAAATCCACGTGAATATAACTATAATTCTAATTGTTAAAACGCGCTCTCCCACAGATGGTTGACATAATTATTGACCCAACAAGGTATTAGATGACAATAATATATACATTTGATTTGTACCTAAAAGTACTTTATTGAACCGTCTACATAACCCACCATATCACACTTATTATTGATATTTTATAAAAATAATTGAATTATGGGTACGGTCCATAATTCTGAGAAAAATAACGGCTATTTGGAGAGTCACGTGACGGGAATAACTGCAGTGCCAAAACGATTTACCAAGCTTGTGTAAGGAAAACGCTTGACCGTCCTCTGCGATGTAGGGTAAATAAAAAAACAAAAAAACAATGAAAATAAGTTATTAAAAAATACTGTACTGTACTGAATGATAATAAGCTTATACATTAATTTATTTTAGTAACAGAAGCATGTTAAATGTCGACAATCCCGACTAGTTAGGCCTTTGCATCTATAGGTAAATTTATCGTTAGTCGTACGCGAAAAAATGTAAACATCTAGATCACAAACACCGTAATTTTCCACCTTGTCAAATTAATTATTATACAAAATATGCCATAACAGCTGACTTGGGATAGGAATTGTTACATTTTTAAAGAATACTCTGAACTAGACGGTGTTTATATATGATGTGACTATATATACGAAGGCCGTGTCTATAGCCTCCACTAACGAGAGCTGGCTATATTCACAGCAAAAATGTATATAGGCAGTAAATAAGTACATGTATTTGATTGATCCATATTACCGAACCATCTGGAACAGGAGGAATACATACTAAGTACTGTAAAAACAGTGCATTTTCTGAACTGGGGAGGGGTGAGGGAATATATGAATTTAGTGGACCCTTTTGTGTACATTTTTCATAGATATATGAATGGCGTCATATTGTCACTACAGTACTAACAAAAAATTAATTATAATAAATAAATAATAATAATAATAATAATGATGATGAATAAATAAATAAAAATAACAGTTACAAATTATCAGCAGCTGAGGTAGATTAACTGAAAGAGAAACTAACACGGACAGTACACAGACTAACAACAGGGCTTGAACAATAATTTTTCACTGATTGCAATTTTGAGGCTGCTTACGTAAATTTTGTAAAAAAGTTAATTTTACTATAAATAAATATGACTAAAAGGTTATTTTGCTGTATTTAGTCACATTTCAAATGCTCAAAATTGCAAGGGGCAATAAAACTCAAAATGAACTTGTCCCTGCACGTAGAACTGGATTCAACTGGGTTAAGTAATAATTAGCCAACCTTTGGACGACAAAACATGCAACAGTACACTGGTTTTTTACGCTATACATTAAAACCGAAATACCACTTTGTGAACCAGTCAAAATAATTTGCACACGTGCCTAATAATAATAATAATAAATGGTGAGTTCATGTTCCGACTCAGACTTTTTATTATTTTATTTCTGCGTATTCGCGGTTATTTTTGTCATGAAATAATATATTTTTTATTATTTGAATTTATATAATATTTGCCATGTATATAGCCGGCCCTCATTTGCCAAGTCTCTATACACAACGATCAATTATATAAAATCCAAAAATACATTATATGGTTGTCGTATATATAGCCTCATCACTACAAGTCTGTTTTTCCGTATTTTTCATGTCTCATCACAAGAAGAGTTCCAAATTAAAAAAAATAAGTGTATCATGGAATTCCCTCGATTGTAGTTCAATTAAAATATTTTGGATCATACAGTAACTAGGTTTTTATATTCCAAATGAATGTAAGTTTCATTTATAATGCATATTTAGAGAAACAAGGCCCACTAAATCTGTGATGAGCTCCTTTAAAAGTAGGAAATACATTCCAATTAAGTTCATTTTATGGTATATATATTTTAATTTTGGTTTGTTAAAACCCTTGACAGGCGGCTTCAGAGACTTTGTCTAAGTTAATGTTTCACAGTTTTTGGTCTTAAACCATTCCAATGTTAACTTTAATAGACCGTTTTTTGCTGTCATTATACCATCTGATACGAAATATATACGTTAGTCGCCAGAGATTCCAATCTCCTATGAATCTACTCACGTTGCTCATGACAACTGTCTATCACGCCCCCCAAGTTGTAAATAGCCTCGATACAGTTGAATTCGGCAAGGGACGATATTCTTTGCGTGTATGCACAATAGGAATGTGAAAGAGGTCAATTTACCATTTAAAAAAAATTGTGCAAATGTCAAATTTGGTGATCGAGTGACCTTGATGGATTTTGTTTGCTTTTGTTTCAGGGTTCTACAGCTTGATAGAGTAACTACAGAATAACTGTCCAGTGACGGTGACAAACATGGATACTTGCAGCTTGGGATTTTGTCTGCTTTTGACAGGTAGGTGTGTCCGTACATCACAGACAGACTGATCACTGATATTCTGGACTGGGTGACAGGTAGGTGTGTCCGTACATCACAGACTGACTGATCACTGATATTCTGGACTGGGTGACAGGTAGGTGTGTCCGTACATCACAGACAGACTGATCACTGATATTCTGGACTGGGTGACCGGTAGGTGTGTCCGTACATCACAGACTGACTGATCACTGATATTCTGGACTGGGTGACAGGTAGGTGTGTTCGTACATCACAGACAGACTGATCACTGATATTCTGGACTGGGTGACAGGTAGGTGTGTCCGTACATCACAGACAGACTGATCACTGATATTCTGGACTGGGTGACAGGTAGGTGTGTCCGTACATCACAGACTGACTGATCACTGATATTCTGGACTGGGTGACAGGTAGGTGTGTCCGTACATCACAGATAGACTGATCACTGATATTCTGGACTGGGTGACAGGTAGGTGTGTCCGTACATCACAGACTGACTGATCACTGATATTCTGGACTGTGTGACAGGTAGGTGTGTCCGTACATCACAGACTGGCTGATCACTGATATTCTGGACTGTGTGACAGGTCGATATTGCCTGTACATCACAGACTGACTGTGATCACTGATATTCTGGACTGTGTGACAGGTAGGTGTGCCCGTACATCACAGACTGGCTGATCACTGATATTCTGGACTGTGTGACAGGTAGGTGTGTCCGTACATCACAGATAGACTGATCACTGATATTCTGGACTGGGTGACAGGTAGGTGTGTCCGTACATCACAGACTGACTGATCACTGATATTCTGGACTGTGTGACAGGTAGGTGTGTCCGTACATCACAGATAGACTGATCACTGATATTCTGGACTGGGTGACAGGTAGGTGTGTCCGTACATCACAGACTGACTGATCACTGATATTCTGGACTGTGTGACAGGTAGGTGTGTCCGTACATCACAGACTGACTGTGATCACTGATATTCTGGACTGTGTGACAGGTAGGTGTGCCCGTACATCACAGACTGGCTGATCACTGATATTCTGGACTGTGTGACAGGTAGGTGTGTCCGTACATCACAGACTGACTGTGATCACTGATATTCTGGACTGTGTGACAGGTAGGTGTGTCCGTACATCACTGACTGACTGTGATCACTGATATTCTGGACTGGGTGACAGGCAGGTGTGTCCGTACATCACTGACAGACTGATCACTGATATTCTGGACTGGGTGACAGGTAGGTGTGTCCGTACATCACAGACTGACTGATCACTGATATTCTGGACTGGGTGACAAGTAGGTGTGTCCGTAAATCACAGACTGACTGATCACTGATATTCTGGACTGGGTGACAGGTAGGTGTGTCCGTACATCACAGACTGACTGATCACTGATATTCTGGACTGGGTGACAGGTAGGTGTGTCCGTACATCACAGACTGACTGATCACTGATATTCTGGACTGGGTGACAGGTAGGTGTGTCCGTACATCACAGACAGACAGATCACTGATATTCTGGACTGGGTGACAGGTAGGTGCGTCCGTACATCACAGACAGACTGATCACTGATATTCTGGACTGTGTGACAGGTCGATGTGCCTGTACATAACAGACTGACTGTGATCACTGATATTCTGGACTGGGTGACAGGTAGGTGTGTCCGTACATCACAGACTGACTGTGATCACTGATATTCTGGACTGGGTGACAGGTAGGTGTGTCCGTGACATCACAGACTGACAGGTGTGTGACATCACTGATATTCTGGACTGGGTGACAGGTAGGTGTGTCCGTACATCACAGACTGACTGATCACTGATATTCTGGACTGGGTGACAGGTAGGTGTGTCCGTACATCACAGACTGACTGATCACTGATATTCTGGACTGGGTGACAGGTAGGTGTGTCCGTACATCAGAGACTGACTGTGATCACTGATATTCTGGACTGGGTGACAGGTAGGTGTGTCCGTACATCACAGACAGACTGATCACTGATATTCTGAACTGTGTGATAGGTAGGTGTGTCCATACATCACAGACTGACTGATCACTGATATTCTGGACTAGGTGACAGGTAGGTGTGTCCGTACATCACAGACTGACTGATCACTGATATTCTGGACTGTGTGACAGGTAGGTGTGTCCGTACATCACAGACAGACTGATCACTGATATTCTGGACTGGGTGACAGGTAGGTGTGTCCGTACATCACAGACTGACTGATCACTGATATTCTGGACTGTGTGACAGGTCGATGTTGCCCGTACATCACAGACTGGCTGAGATCACTGATATTCTGGACTGTGTGACAGGTAGGTGTGCCCGTACATCACAGACTGACTGTGATCACTGATATTCTGGACTGTGTGACAGGTAGGTGTGTCCATACATCACAGACTGACTGTGATCACTGATATTCTGGACTAGGTGACAGGTAGGTGTGTCTGGTGTGCCCGTACATCACAGACAGACTGACTGATCACTGATATTCTGGACTGTGTGACAGGTAGGTGTGCCCGTACATCATAGACTGGTTGATCACTGGTCTCAGTAATGTATTTGTTAAGATAATTTGCTCTTAAAATATATTTTGAACAATATTTCTGTAAAATGTGTACAATTCCTTGCTTCAAATATTCTACACAGAATGCAGGAAACATTTTGTTTTCAAAATCTTTATTAGCGATATTAAATTAATTAGCAACTACAGTTTAGTGTTTTAAAATTATGTAGTGATCTCTGAAAAGTGTAGCGAATCATGATGCGATTCTGAAGCAAATGTTCACTGGAAGGTGTACAAATATTGTTTAGCACCTGTACACTGGCACGTGCTATGATCAGTTTCCGCCATTAGCAAAATCACTGTGGACTGAAGATCACTCTCGTGAAATGGTGCAAGGCGAACAATCACTTGAAGGTTTAAATACAACATATCAAAAAATTGATTAGAAGGCGATCAAACTGTCACTGTAGTGTGGAGGTGAGTGGGTGTGGTCACTTGTCTTTTTTCATGAAGACTGCTGTGAAGACGGCCGTGAAGACTGCAGTGAAGACGGCCTTGAAGACTGCCGTGAAGACGGCTATATGCAGGGAACATTTTGTTCAGTATCATATTGTGATTCTGCTGCTGACTGAAGTTCATGGAGGCAGTAAAACTCACAATTTGAATTCAAGGAGCATAAAGAAACTGAACGTAGAAGAAGAAGAAGAATATTGTGATTCGCGACACAAATTTCAGAGATTGCTACACATTTCTAAAACGTTAAATACACATGTAGTTGCTACTGCTCAATTTTCACTAATTTTATTTTAAAACAAAATGTTCCTTGCTATGTAAGTGGCATTCCTTGTACAGTTGGAACCATATATTGTGGTAAAAATTGGCTATCCTCTGTTGACAAAGCACCTGACATAGAGTCATACCCTCATGACTTTATTATAATGTTTTTCACAATCGACCAGGTTTGTGCGCAGCAATCCTTTTTTTCCTCACAAGCTGTTTGTGAAATTGATTACAGAAGGCATTTTAGGCATCATTTGCTTCCTGTATTGTGTCACTTTATCAGTCTTGTAAAAAGGTACTAGCCCAGTCATTGCATGGTAAAGCTCTTGCCTGATTTGTTCGCGTTATAGGATTGATCACGGTCGGTGGGCCAGTCGAGCTATTTCTCATATCAGCCAGTGCTCCACAACTGGTGTAACAAAAGTTGTGGCATTTATTATCCTGTCTGTGGGATGATGGATATAAAAGATCCCTTGTTGCTGTGTGAAAAGAGTAACCTATGGCATGGTGGAAGCAGGTTTTCTCTCTCAGTTTATCAGTGTGGTATCATAGCCACACATCTGACATCATATAACTGTCATTAAAATGTGTTGAATGCATATATGTACTTGTAGGCATCTTTAAATAAATAGTTTTTTTCTTCCTTCTTTCTGTAGTGTACATCATACAAACACAATTTCAGTTTCTTTTGTACAAACAAAAATCAATGAAGTACTTCTCTGTCTCACAAAGGCCATATTTTCACTCTGTTGCCAGTTTTATGATGTTGTAAAGTATATTATAATTAATTTACTGCATAAGTAAGTAATGAATACTAGTTTTTAAATAAGGAAAACGCGGTTACAAAACCCCATAAACAACCCTAATGTATACACATGTATTTATGTTATATTTGATGTAGTGTTTAATAATTTTTGTATTTATAAATATTACTACTAAAAAATATCTTTCAATTTTTTCAAGACGTGATTGTCAAATTGGATTGACAGTTAATAATTGGATGATCACCAAGTCATACCCAGATTCTATTGTAACCAGTTTGTGTTTGTGTTTCAGGATCATTGGTTTGCTTGCTCGTGTCTGCCGATGAAAAAACAGGTCTGTCTAAATCAAACATCTTTCCCAGAACTCAAAATAGGAATTAAGTAAAAGTATGGCCTGCTGTTATTTTCTTAGTTGCCTACCGGTCCAACCAGAGTGGACTGTAGGTTGTATCGTCATTCTTCTTAGGGGGCGGGATATAGTCCAGTGGTCAGTTTACGATCAATCACTGTCGGTGGGCCCATTGGGATATTTCTCGTTTTAGCCAGTGCACCACGAATGGTATATCAAAGGCTGGTGCATATAAAAGATCCCTTGCTGCTGATCAAAAAAGAGTATCCCATGAAGTGGCAACAGTGGGTTTTCTCTCTCAATATTTGTGTGGTCCTTAACCATATGTCCAATGCCATATATAACCATAAATAAAATGTGTTGAGTGCTTCATTAAATAAAACATTTCCTTCCTTCCTTCCATCCTTCTGACTGACTGACTGTTTGTCCATCTGTCCTACATGTGGTATTCCAGACTTTTCGTCGTAATTAATGCCTTATAATATTGAGCTGAAATTTTTTATATGTAGATTTATTATATAGTGGTATAGATCATGATGATTACCCATATTAGCTGTGTTACATTTTATGGCCTTTGAACTTAGGAGATCTATATGAAAATTTACTTTCTGGATTTCTTTTTTTGGCAATGCTTCATGCCTTCAAGTTATTGAACTTAAATTTTGTGTACTGTTATAGATCAAGTTTGACTTTCATGGCGATATACCTATTTTTACATAGTTATGGCCTTGAATTAAGGAGATACAAAAAAGTGGGCCAGCTAGGTACCATGGGGACATGCTTGTTAATATAGCAGGCCTAAAGAAATATGTCCTGTTCAGAAAACAATATGACTTACTGAAAATACATGGGGTTAGCTGAGGGTTTTGGGATTGTGTGTGATAACTTAAGACCCCTGAAATGTATTTGTATTATGGAATTATAATATAAAACAATTGTGGACTAAATATATTAGCGAGTGATATTATCCTCTATACATCTGGGTTTTAAAAATAGTCTGCAACTTTTTTTGTGTGGTTTTAACATGAATTTCTATTTAATCTTTTCGTTTTTCACCAGTTGTTATTTTAAGCTCCGTTATTCTTGTATACATTTGTCAACAACTGAGAAATGAAAAGAGTTGAAATTTTCTCTAGTCTCTTAGCAAATGATCTCTTATGAAACTGTTCTTCATTTTTATAATTAAGAAAAGTAGTCAGTTTCTATGGCAGTTGTAAAAGTTTTTGCTGTAGGCAGAATGTTTCACCTACAACAGTTTTAAACCAATAACATTTTCATCGAATACAAACACAAATTTAAAATCTAAAAATAATTAATCCCTTTTACCGATGGCAGTATTTGAGTTTGTTTTTTTATAACAAGTTTGAGGATTACGAGAAAGAGCACAAGGTAGTGTAAGCACCTTGCCTAAGCTTATAGTATTTTGTTAATGATAAACGTTAAAATTATTAACATCAGTACTCGTACTTTGGCTTTTTTTATTGGGGGATTCGTGAAAATAAATGTTCGCTAACTGACTCATTTTTATTAAATCGCGAAAAAGTATTTTACAGTAATTGGTTACCAATCTTTTTTTTAAATCAATTAAATTAACATGAAAAGAGAGGCAGTTTGTATCAAAACATTGTAATATTATGTAATGTCTTGAGGCATGACAAAAACCCTTGAAAATCCTTTTTAAAAAGGTCATCATCAACATGGGAAAGTCGTGGAATTTAGTTGCAACCATCATGGGTTGAAAGATTTAATTAAGAGAGGCCAGTTTGAGTTTTCCCATTCCATGACTGGCAGTGGTAACTGATGTATCAAATGTGGCAGTGCTAACTGATGTGTCAACTGTGGCAGTGCTAATTGATGTATCAAATGTGGCAGTGCTAACTGATGTGTCAAATGTGGCAGTGCTAACTGATGTGTCAAATGTGGCAGTGCTAATTGATGTATCAAATGTGGCAGTGCTAACTGATGTATCAAATGTGGCAGTGCTAACTGATGTATCAAATGTGGCAGTGCTAACTGATGTATCAAATGTGGCAGTGCTAATTGATGTATCAAATGTGGCAGTGTGTGCTGTTCTTTTAATTTTGTACTGTGACCATCATTATTGTGAAAGTTTGAAATTAATAAACTAATTTTAATATTCAGGGTTTGGCTTTTGAGAATCGGTGATCCACGCCTGGGCTGCGTTCCACGAAGCGATCATAGCGCTAAGATCACCTTAGTGCATAAGGTAGCTATGCAATTACGGTGATCTTAGGGCTAAGATCGGTTCGTGGAATGGGACCCAGGTACGTTAAAGGCCATGGCCACGGGCTAGAAGATCTAATGGATAATGTATCTTCTACTTTTGATTCTTTTTCGTCTACTTTATTTGAATTGAAAACAGATACAATTTTGTTTAGTTATAATTATGCATTTACATGAGCAAATAAATAATTTACCACCATTCATATCATGAAAAGAAAAAAAGAAAAGCATGCAAATTGATGTATATGTTTTAGATTTGACACTAAGATGTTTTAATTTTGACAATTAGGTTGTGATGTCACGTGTTACACTAATAACACTAGCTGCTCATTCACGTTGAACCAGACTCACCCAGTTGCTGGGATGAACTGTACGTGGAAACTGATCAGGGTCAATGGTACTGAAACCACGCTCATATTCACGGAAATCGGCTTGTATGGCGAAGACCAACTTTTAGTCTACGATGGAGTTGTCAATGAAACAAACTTGGTCACCACTATCCATGGCAAAAAGAGTATGCAGTTTGATTTGTTTTGTTTTTATTGTTATTTAACCTTTAGACTACTGGATTAATTTTTAACAAAAACCACGTTGAGTGGGTACAAGTTTATAATTTTTACTCACATATATTCACTTAAATGTTTCATAAATACATGAAATAAAGTTCATATATGAATTGGTAAGTATTATTTTCGTGTCTTTTTTTGTAATTTTTATTATTTTAGATCGGCTAATGGTGATTAAAATTAGGCAAAAAATCGAAAAAGTTGCGTTTACTTACGGGCATTTGTGGCCAGCTGTCCAGTATTTATGTCCATTATTCCCGATAACAGTGGTTTTCTGACCAGAATTTTTTTTTTAACCCGAACTACGATTCATATTGCAATATTTGGTAATTTTCGTTGTTGGTAAAACGATCAAATTTATTATCAAATTAGCTGTTACAATCAGCTATCGATCCCTGAAAATTACCGCGACGTGCCGCCATTGTTGTCAAGCGAAAATACTTGCCGAAAACCACTTTTTGAACTCAAAATTTCAAAGTATTTTCAATTGAAAAAATCAAAACAAAAACCACCATTTTGAAAAAAAAATCTTTTTTCTTTAATTATATTTCCGTTTCCGGTGAGTGTCATGTGCAAAACGGCGGGAAATATGAATTGGGGAATGCACTGTATACAGTGTACAGTATATCGACTGACGTGACGTCGGGCGAGATATCTCGCCTGCAGTAGTCAGAAGGTTAACAGTCAGGGTTTCTGCCAGAGAATACAAAGAGTAAAATTACATACCCTAAATCTTGGAAATTAATCGATACATATTGGTAATTTTTAGAAAGATCTTGTGTGAAATGGCTACTGTGGCAGGTGCCATCCATTCTGTCTTTTTGACTGCAGATGACAAACGTTTTCAAAGTCCAGATATGAAGCGTTATCATGTAATCATACCACCCATTATGTTTTTATCACAGCAGATGACAAATGTTTTCAAAGTCTATTGTCACATAATCATACCACCCATTATGTCTTTATCACAGCAGATGACAAATGTTTTCAAAGTCTATTGTCACATAATCATACCACCCATTATGTCTTTATCACAGCAGATGACAAATGTTTTCTAAGTCTATTGTCATGTAATCATACCACCCATTATGTCTTTATCACAGCAGATGACAAATGTTTTCTAAGTCTATTGTCATGTAATCATACCACCCATTATGTCTTTATCACAGCAGATGACAAATGTTTTCTAAGTCTATTGTCATGTAATCATACCACCCATTATGTCTTTATCACAGCAGATGACAAATGTTTTCAAAGTCTATTGTCACATAATCATACCACCCATTATGTCTTTATCACAGCAGATGACAAATGTTTTCTAAGTCTATTGTCATGTAATCATACCACCCATTATGTCTTTATCACAGCAGATGACAAATGTTTTCAAAGTCTATTGTCATGTAATCATACCACCCATTATGTCTTTATCACAGCAGATGACAAATGTTTTCAAAGTCTATTGTCACATAATCATACCACCCATTATGTCTTTATCACAGCAGATGACAAATGTTTTCTAAGTCTATCAAACATTGTCATGTAATCATACCACCCATTATGTCTTTATCACAGCAGATGACAAATGTTTTCAAAGTCTATCAAACATTTTCAAAGTCTGCATTGTCCAAAGAACAACTCTAGCAAAATAACTTTGCATCCATCAGGGCTTGGAACCTGCTTTGATATATTTAATATTGGTATTCCTCTCACTTTCTTTGTTCAGTTTAGGTTATACAATACCATAGGTATTATACACTAACATGTATCACTAGTAATACTATATGAACAATATATATCAACCAAACAATGACCCATACAAATTTGGATACTTTACGCGGTGTACAGGATGAAATAAAATTGCATATATATTTATTCCCGAAGATAATTTTAGTTTTTTAACAACAAATATTAGTTAGGTGCACTTCGAATTTTGACCCAGCCGGATGTTATTTGGTATAGTGCTACCTACAGCTTGGACTCGGTAGCTGTAATGTACATATCTTGGTATGGTAGGATGGTTAATTAAATCTTTAAAATTATCTTTTTTTGTATGATAGACCAAACAGAGAAGACAAATATACCACTATACTAATGTGTATTCTGTGTTGATTGCAGACATGTTTGTTGGAGTGATGTTTAAACAGAACACAACCATGGTGTTTCAGAAAAAGAATAACAATACTTCCAAGCTGAACGTTCAGTTTACTTCAAAAGGTGGGTGTTAAAAGTTTGTTTTGTTTTACGACACCACTAGAACACATTGATTTATTAATCATTGGCTATTGAATCTAGTAATTCTGACATATAGAGGAAACCAGCTAATTTTTGCAATAGTAGCAAGGGATTTTTGTATATACACCATTTCACAGACAGGATAACGCATACCATGGCCTTTGATATACCAGTTGTGGTGACAGGTGGGTGTTACGAATAGTAATATAGTAACATGGACAATATATCTTCATTATAGGCTAATATAATCTATAAATGTAATATAATATTTTACCCATATGGTTAAAAGTATCTTGGCTCGTATCAAAGTGTTATATCTCACTAGAACATAAAGTGGGACGTAACACTTCGACGTCATACGATTGAGGCTCTATGGCCTTGCCCAAACATCAGACTAACGAGTTCAGTGACTGAATTAAAATTGATCATGGGTATTAAATGGGTAATAAATAGGATATTAAACTCGCTAACATTTGATATCATGTTTATATTCCTCATGAAATAATTTTCATTGCCACTCACTATAGGGTGTATACTACCAAATCAAATCACCTAGACGACAATAGTAACATATGTGGCTAAAACTCCTACCTGCAGCGTATCAATTGACATAAACACCACGGATATAAATACTACCACCCCTCACCCTTAAAGTGAATCAGAAAAAAATGGGGGTCAAGCTTCTCATTTCTGAGATAACGGGTAGCGTCTGCGACTACCCTACATTGTAGTTCCGCACAAAATTCCAGTACTTTGTTTACAGGTACCCCATACATATTTCAAGTACAACACTACTTGACATAGTGGTACTAGTTGAAATAAAATTGCATACATTTTTTGCCCAGATGAAACTTTTTGTTTTTGCAACCAACACACTCACATTTATCACCAATCACAAGACTTGTGGTGTTCACTTCTCTATCAAAAGTTGGGTGCACATCAAACTTTGACCCAGCCGAAAGTTATTTGGTTTAGGTACTACCTAAAGCGTGTGAAAACATATTTGTGACATAAACATGATACGAAATGTTTGTTTAATGCATGTTTAATATCCTATAAATATGACATTAATTAATACAGATAATAGTGTCAGATTATCTTCCTTAGTAGTTAAAAGATTAACATTTTATTTTTTCTAAAACCATATATACAACTGGATAGTAATGCATTTAGAAACATGGTGCTTTTTGAAATTCACTATTCCTTTACAAAAAAAAAAAAATAGTAAAAAAATTAGAGTTTAATCTTAAAAGCTACTTTCTTTTACTTTTTGTCTAGTACATGTATTGTGTTATCTTCTCTCATTCTCAACAGAATGCGTTTTGAATTTCTGGCCCAAGTTCTCGGCACAAGTTGTCTCCCCTGTGTACCTGCCTGCTAGAGGTGATGTGCTGTGCAAGTACGTGCTGAATGGATGGAAGGGCATCACCGAGAAGGTGCTTGACCTGTCGTTCACGAGCTTCAGTCTTCTAAATGGCTCTATTACAGCCACAGGTGGAAAAACAACAGTCACTCTTAAAGGTAAGGGGCTACTTTATTTTTAAAAATTAATATTAGTATTATTTTTATCCCACTGTGAATGCCCCGTTTCCTTTCTCTCCTTTGACTTCCATCTCATTTCTTCCTGATCTGCCAGCTCCTCCTAGCTTTCAACTTCTTTTGCTGTCCACCTCCACATCCCAGTCCTTGTCTCTCCATCCGCGACAGGTGCTAATTAATTAGGGGGTGATTAATTTACTTAATTAAGTTCATAATTATCAAGTAATCTGAAAAACTGTCAGATTTACTGGTTACAGGACAATTGTGTGGGTTTGTGATTTCATAGTTAAACGGGAGAAAAAACCCCAGTCAACATTAAATAATAATTTGTTACGTTTGTGCATGATTTCATAGTCAAACTGTGATTTCATAGTTACACAGGAGGAAGAAAACCAGTCAACCAGTACCTTATTGAGTAGATAATACTTCGTTGCTTAACCCGACTGTAGACTGCTGCAGACATGCATACACATTCCAGGTCAAGTATTATGACATCACATGGAACCGTTGTCATAGCTTTACTATGGTTTGACTGTTTTATTTTTTTTATGTTAATGGATAATAGGTGTATAAAATCCTCAGATATAGAGAACAGACAGCTGAGAATTGGTGTTTATTGCAAATTAAATTTAAAAAAAAAATTAAACATGTTTGTTTTTAATCTATGATGATGCATTTTTTATTCCTCAGTGCTGCCCTCCCCACATGCTACAATGAACTGTATTATACATTGCTATATGACCAGAATTACTGAATAGTGTAGTTTCACTTCAAAATATTATTCAAAAGTAGTTACATGGAACATGTTTTACTATAACGACGTCTGGTACCCAAAAGGACATTCGCGCCATTTTCGACTGCTGATCACATGATGTCATTGTTGACCTCATTTCCCTTTCCCAATCGATTTTAAAAGAATGATTTGTTGATGTTATATTAGATGTTATAAATAGTTGATATTTATTATAAAAAGGGATCATTTGACAGCACAAGTACCACTTCCTTTTATCACAAAGATGTCAGTAGCACCAGTCTATCAACAAATATCAGTGGTGTTTGTTTTGTTTTTTGTTTTGTTTTCTTCTTCTTTCTTTCTCTTTAATTATTGTTTTGTTTTATTTGGGGTTTTTTGGGGGGGTTTTTATGCACATGTATTATTAATTCATTAAATTATTGTTGTACTTCACCAAATGCTATGCTATGGTAATGCAGTGTAATCTTGCATGCGATTTACAGGCCTATATAGTTATTCAGAATTATTAATTGCCTAAATAAAACAAAATTGAATAATAATAATAATAATAATAATAATAAAGGTGAACTGCATTTACTCTCGATACTGTTTCTCTCCCCAACTCCCATCATACCACTCTTACAATAAAGCAAACTACCAGTAGGTTATGTATTCTCAGAAGTTCGGGGAGGCCAATAGGACTGCAGAGTGGATTGCTTTGAACTTCCTCAATTTTAGGAACCAATCACAAAATCTGAACATCGCATGTTACACATATAATTATGGAACTTAAACAGTGTGTGATTTTTGTTTCAAAAATTAAAGTGCCATAAGGACTCCCTGTTTACAAATCTTGAGAGCCCACCAACAATCCGGTGAGCCCTACAACGCGTCATAATATACACTAGATTTTTAACAAATGGTATACTAGCAATCTCGTTCTGAAATGTGATGTATTTATGATAGCTGCTAAGCATGTTATCAGTTTTGTTAAATATCATTATTTGTGTTTTTGTGTTACTCTATATGTAGTAAATTTTGAAATGATCTGGAATAGGATTAATAAAACTTGCTTACAGTTATTAATGAAACAGGATAGTACATACCATGGCCTTTGATATACCAGTTGTGGGGCACTGGTTGGGACATGCCAATCCGAGAATGGGTTCACAGAGGAGGTTCGATCCTAGAACCAAAGCACCCCAGACGAGCACTCTATGAGTCTATCGACTGAGCTAAACCCGACCATAATCTTATAATTAATGCAAATGATAAGTTCCACTGGCAAATGTCAGATTAAAATAATTAAAATTTAATGGAGATTTGTATACATGCATTGTTTAAATAAAATACTTTAATAGTAACTTAAAGTTTGTTTTTGTTTAACGACACAACTAGAGCACATTGATTTATTAATCATCAGCTATTGGATGTCAAAGATTTGGTCATTGTGACACGTAGTCTGAGGAAACCTGATACATTTTTCCATTAGTAGCAAGGGATCTTTTATATGCACTTTCCCACAAACAGAAAAGCACATAGTACCATGGCCTTTGATATAACAGTCATGGGGCACTGGCTTGGATGGTTAATAGTAATTATGCATGAATTATGCTACATTATATAATTAAATTTGTTGACATTTAATTTTTATTTTTTTACCTGTACACTGAGTACACTGCAGTAACCAGTAAGTGTCAGTATGGGCATTGAAATTATCAACATCAAATATTATATGAAGTTTTGTATTTTTTCAATCAGATGTAAATTATGTAATTAAATATTAATCATAATGCATTAAATTAAAGGTAAACTAAAAGCTAAACAATTATTCCACACTGGACATAATACTCCAAATTTATTTCAGACAATTTCATAAAAAAATTCTATGATGCTGAGCAGTACTAGTGAAACAAAACTTTGAAGTTCAGTTGCCTTTTCCATTAGTCCGATTTTGTTCCCATGGCCAGCTGAGCCGGCATTAGGGAAAAATCTAATAAAACCTCTCAGAGTTCGGTAGAACGTTCGTAATGAGCAAGCCTTGACATTGTCGTGTCACTGGTTAAGTAGTCAAAGACTCGAACTCATAAAATGTAAATACGAAAGGCCTCAATGGAAATGTACTAACCGTGGTGCAGGCACATGTGCAGAAAATTAGATTGACTGGCTGGCGAACGAAGCAAGTGCCGCATGTGCAAAGCTAATCATCTTATAGAATACTAAACGAGCTTGCCTGTGACAGTGTCATACCATTTTTATGAAACGAGTGAACAGTTTTGGTATCTGACGAGTGAAAGCGAGTCAAGATACCAACACTTTTCACGAGTTATAATAAAGAACTCTAATCATGCACAGATATTCTTAAGTCTAAATTTAAAATAATAACTCAAATTATTTTTTAATTAATTAACCCTATCAAAAAATTTAAACAGTAAAAGCAAAACATTTGAAGAATTAATGTCCTCTCGGAACATGTCAGTTTAAACAATCTCTAACGAAATTGGCCGAGTTATTCGAATTACTTTTATGATTCTTACTGACCGGAAAGCAACAAGTGGGTTATCGAGACTACTAAATTTCCACTCATGGAAAGCGAAAATAGACATATTATGGCACCATGAAATCACAGAAAACATCGCCATTAGAGACTGTCGTTTTCCTGGGTTCTAAAATATGTTGCATGTGTCATTTACAAAATTCTATTTCATTTGTACAAATTATATTTAAGAGCAGACAGGCTCGTATTCTAGGCAAGCCAGAGAGTCCGACATGATTTTTGCAAGCCCCGGGCTCCCGGACTCGCCTTAAAATCGTACACTGGGCAAGGCACTGCATTTGCATTATAGTCCAGTATATTTATCATATAATATCTTACATTTTTAGTGCAAATAAGTATGTGATATTTTTCAGATCACATACTTTAAGAATTTGATAACTTTGCAAATTAGATCTAAATTAATCGAGGTTACGGCACTAGGTTTATTGACATTTAAGCTAACGTACTTTGGTGACACTCCATAATTGACTTATGCATTCATATTCCTTAAATAAAAACATTTCAATGGCAATTTGACACTGAAAGCTGTCCAGTGTTCAGAAAACAAAAAACGTTAGGCCCTACTTTATTTTGATTTAAGGACATCCAAAATGATGTCATTCGAGTTTGACGTCATTTCCATTCAAAAATACACCGCACCACATATTCTTACGTCATTTGAATATCTAATAATGGCTGACTGGAATTAAAGTTGCGTGTACAGTTTACAAAAACGTGTATGAAGCTTGAGAGATTATATGATAAAGAGATTATTACCCTCGTGTATTTTGGTATCGTCAATATCATATATTAGAATAAAAATAATGTATTATGCTTGCCAGAGGCTCGCATAATACAATTTTTATTCCTAATATATGATATTGACGATACCGAAAAACACTGGTAATAACACTCTCTCTCTCTCTCTCACTCTCACTCTCACTCTCACTCTCACTCTCACTCTCACTCTCACTCTCACTCTCACTCTCACTCTCACTCTCACTCTCACTCTCACTCTCTCTCTATATATATATATATATATATATACATATTTTACTCATAGTGTTCTAGTTGGATGAAAATTATGGGTTGTGGGTGGGGTGGAGGGCGTCTGGTATTATTAATGTTGGATAACTGATGTGAACTGTTCATTTAGTTTACAATTTTAGCCAATAATTCATGGGAAACCACTGTGGCAGTAGGGTGTAATGTTGATTTTTCTGAGTTATTATAAAAGATTATCTATGAGATTGACTAATTTGTAGTTATTTATTGTAAATAAGTGTAAATATAGCAAAATAAGTGATTTCCGATTGAATGACAGAAACTAAAGGCTGCTTCAAAATGCTGGTTATGCAGACTAGTAACTATGAGGACGTTGCCAGTCCAGCTTGTAATAACTTAAAAGAAAATAAACAAATGCTTTGATTATGCTTCTATTTATTACTGTATGGAAAGTAAACACTATTACCAGCTAGTCCATGTTTGATGTTACAATTCAGAAATATTGAACATTTTGCGGTGATTAAGACAAATTCCATAACCTAAAATAATGAATTCTGCACGTGTTCTGCACGAAAAATGATTTTCTGCGGACGAACAACTATTCTGCACGATGATGCAAATTCTGCTGATTTTTCCGTGGAATCGTGGAATTCAGGGGAGGAGTAAGCATTAAACGATGTGATACGGAGGGAATATAAAAGCCCGATTTGTATCTGTCAGGTAATTGTTGAACTACCCCTTCCCAAATTGATTAGCTTGTCTTTATTTTAATAATTGAAAACCCCGTAGAACTGACCGCTTCCTTCATAAAATGTGACAGCCCAAGCGAAGATGAGCTGTTGATAAATAATGTTAAAAAAGGAATAAAACTAAACTGATAAGTAATGATAATAATAAAAACATTTTAAATTTCAGTTTAATTTTAATGACAGTTCAAAATTATATTCATAAAACTTTTATGAAATATGTGGGCAACCAAGAGATGATGTTGGGCAACCAAACTTCAGCTACTGGTGGGCAACCATCACAATTTCCCATTTGTGTGCCCTGCATTACTGAGAAAAACAATTTACTCTTAAGGTATCTTTTTTCGTGGAATTGCCCTTTATTCATTGGAAAAAAGTTTACTATCAAATCTGACAAAGGTAATTAAAAATGTAAAATTAGAATGAATCAGGGAGGTGAGTATGAGAATACAGGTATATTAATTATACGTATATTTATTTCACAATATTATATTCTACTAATCTCAGTGTTCCTGGCTCCCGATAATATATTACTGTCTATAATCCCAATGCTGTGCCAAGAAGTAATGCCTTTCAAAGATTGTTAATGTTAAACAATGTGAAGAAGAAAAAAATCCTATATGTCTGCACAATCTGCAGTTCTGACAGCTTGGTATGTACTCATAAATAACTCAATAAAAAAGTTGACAAAAAAGATTAACGGTGGAAAAAAGTCTCCAAACTATCCTCATAGCAGAGATATTAAAACAAAACTTCAGGATAGACTTTTCCAGGGGTTCTAGAATTTAAAAAAAATTCATTTGCCATGGGGCCAGTGAATTTGAAAATTCACTGGCCATGGTGAAAAATTCACTTGCCCAATTTTAACTGTTTATAAAAGAAAACAAAAAAGTTTTTAATGTATATTTTGCATACTAAGATCATGTTTAATCAGTTTGTCAATTTATACATTGGGCATGTTTTATGGTATGTTCAATTTAGAATAAAGTTACCTATTTAAATTTTAAAATAATTGTTTCCACTAAAACCTATGTTATAAAAAACGCTGGCTATTAAAAAATTTTGAAAATGAAAAATGTCATTCAACATTTTTTCATTTGGGGATGTACACTTTTAGGTGGTCAAAAGTGTACGGTTTGTACGCTCGTGAAAATGTTGAAAATTATGGACGGCCCCTAAGTTGTCTTTTGTTTCCAGTTAATAAATCGTTTCCGGTGAATGTTGTGTGCAAAACTGCAGAAAATATGAATTGGGGAATGCACTGTATACAGTATACAGTATGTCGACTGGCGTGACGTCGGGCGAGATATCTCGCCTGCAGTAGTTAGAAGGTTAACCATATGTCTGACACCATATAACTGTAAATAAAAATGTGTTGAGTGTGTCATTACATAAAACATTTTCCAAGAGACAGTTTTCTTTGAAACTTTTACCATCGACATATAACATAATATACTGGTTTTATACAAACTTTGATGGTTTTGCATTTTTCTGCCATGCAATTTAAATTAGTTTTTTTAATCACACAATATCTTATGACAACATTTATATACTCCCCTCGAAAATAATAATAAAATAAAAAAAACAAAAAACCCCAAAACAAACCCCAAAACACACTGATAAAAAGTAAAGAAAATAATTAAAGCCGCAAGCCCTAGTTCCATCCAGCGAAAATAAATTATAATTTGGTTAATCTACAAACCCGTAACACACATAGATCACGTTTTTATCAAATGGAGTGAAAAAGCAGGTTTTATATCGATAAATACCATGGGAATCCCCATGTCCCAATTGCTTGAAATAATTTTGAAAGTTAGTATTCTGATGTCACCGGTAGATGTCGCTCGAAGCACAACAATGCCTACATCACGACAAATTTCACAGAGTGCGCACAGACTTGGGTGCGTTCCTTTCACCTCTCCTGGACATGTTCCAACTGTTCTGTCCTGGTTGTATCCCCTCTCCAGATATCGTAAGACTTAGCAGAATTATTGGTTTTAAGGGTTTGTAACGTTTTGTATTGAGATACTTACTTGTCTGAACTTTATTGTTACTGAAAATGTTCACGAACTGTGAAGAAAAATCTCACAAATGATTGAAATGAACAACAAGCAAACGACAACAAATCGGATGTTGATTGCGCGAACCGTGCACGAGAAAACAAACCGAACCAAAATGATAATGGTCATGTGGTATACCAACGTCTGTGACATTGAAATGGGAATATCCCCTCTTAAAATAGATTAGACCTTGTCTGCTCAACGTTTTTTTCTCAGAGGCCCGTGGCATTTTATGAAATACGAAAAATCCATTTTGTGGTATTACAAACACCATGATTACCAGGATTACCAAGAAACACTTCAGGTGAATGGAAATGTATATTCTAAATAATAAACGGTAAGTAAAGTGCAATTTTATTTGTGAAAAATGGCTTTAATAGCGAAAAACAACGGCGTGTCCCTTTAATAAACCCCAATATAAAAAAATTAGCCTGAAAAAAAGTAAAGAAAGAAAGAAAGACAAATAATAAAGAGAAATAACCGTGTGTAGACCTGCAGATGATAATTTGATAAAAATTTCTAGTTCTGTCAGCTTAGCTTTGTTCACGGCCTGTCGGGAATGACTGGGCACCATGGAAAAGGTCTCTTTTATACACCTTTTATTTTCTTTATAGTGCAGCATGTCTCGTCACTCATGCAGTGAAAAATTCCACTTTACGTAAGGCACACAATCATATAGTAGAGTTTTTCTTGGAAATAACAAAAAAAATCAATAGCGTATCGATTAGTAATTTGAATTGGTTATAGTCCTACCCCAAAAGTTATTTCTCCTTTTTAAAACTTTTGTTTTGGGGGTGTAAAAATGGGCAAAATGTTTATCTCGTTGTTTTGTATACAAGTTTTTATTTATTATGTCGTTTGTAGTTACCTTACAGTTAAAGTTTGTTTTGTTTAACGACACCACTAGAGTACATTAATTAATTAATCATCGGCTGTTGGATGTCAAACATTTTGTAATTATGACTCATAGTCATCAGAGGAAACATGCTACATTTTCCTAATGCAGCAAGGGATCTTTTATATGCACTTTCCCACAGACAGGAAAGGACATACGGCAGCCTTTAACAAATTCTTGTGTACTGGGTGGAATGAGAACAAAACCAAATAAGCTGAATGGATGCATCGAGGTAATTCGATCCTGCGTCGTAAGCACACGAGTCGAGCACTCAACTGACTGAACTAAATCCCCTCACTTAGCTTATAAATTCCATTTTTGTCTTCTGGTTGAATTTATTTTAATGTTTACCATTGTTCCTGTCAAATTTTGCATCATGCTGGTCAGTTCTACAAAACCAGGCACACTTACTAGCAGTGATACCCATACGAATGCTGCTTATTACTGGGGTTTTCTTGTTCCAATAATGGTCGTTCAAAAAACAACAGCAGCATGTTCCCCAAATTTGGTACCAATATTTGACAATTTGGGTCCTATCTCGTACACTAATGGTGAAAAATGTCATCGGTTTACAAAGTTTTCGAAGTCATATTCTATCAATTTATATTTTTAAAAATGTGTTTATCATACATACAAAAATTATCTCAACTAGGTAGAAATAGATTAACAGATTAATTAAACAGAGTTTACAGGATAAACGAAAATATAATTCAAACCCCATGAGCAGACGACATTATTCACTATGGGCGGATACTGCTGTTTGATTTATATACATGCAGACCACTGTGTTTACAAACTGCACATAAAAAAATGTCATAGAACATTTTCAGGCCTGCACAAATTAAAAATTTGCATAACCGGAAAATCGGTTATGCCAAAAAAAATTGCATAACCTATTTTGATTTGCATAACCGGTTTTTTTAAAAAATGAAAAAGAACTTTAAAATAATTTTAATAAAGAACACCATTGTCATGTTGAAGTAAAAATGAACTGTAATAATATACCTTTATAGTATACACGTCAAACTTATACAGTCAAATTTTTCATCGCCATGTGTGATATTTGACAATTTCCCGTAATCAGCCGAAGTTTACCGATTAACGTTTATTAATGGAAGTATCGCAATTTCTGATTGGCCGCATTTTGAAGGAATTCCCTTCGGTGACATCCAACAACCAATGAGAATATCTTACACTTCACAATATAAGTATTCTAGCTAGACTGGTATCTGCCATTTCCGTAACATTTAATTATAATAACACATGTCGGAAACCAGTCAAGTTGTTTGTACCCGCGATGTATCGTACGGTCACACGTTTTCGATCGACACGCGTTTCTGATCGTTCACATTTGTAATTGCAATAGTGCGAGAATGTGCGAACACTGATGTCACCACAAGAACGAAAACGAACACGGAAGTCACTGCTTTGTTCCGAGAGAAAAATTATTAAATACTTATAATTTTTTATTTATATTTTATTCATATATTTCGCTTAAGCGATCGAAAACCGGTGACTCTAGGACATTTTATTCAGAAAGTTTTGCATGAACGGTAAATCGGTTATGCGAAATAAATTTGCATAACCGACGCACGAACGAAACGATCGTTCGTGCAATTTGTGCAGGCCTGATTTTTGTTATTTCGAAAGCACTTTTTTTTCTCCAAAACAAACAAAAACAAAACCAAGAAGAAAAAAAAGGAATCGAACCCCCCCCCCCCCAACAACCCCATAACACTCCCCCGTCTTCCCCCACCAAAAAGAACAAAAAAACCTACAACAAACAAAATGACACATTTAAAATGGAGGCGGATACAATGCTTAGCCTTGCCTAGTCTGGTATTGTATTATAATTGATATAATTTGTTTTTTATTATTATTTAAAGTACATTTTCTTATTTAAAATGTTCAAACTGTTAAAAAACTTAACCAGCCTTTATCGGTAATTGAACCACTGCCACTTATTTGTAAATGTACCTAACCACCAGGCCCATTCTGGGGCTTATTTCACAAAACATCGTAAGTTTATGTCTGCGACCAGCAGTTATACCAGGCATACATTTACAAGTGTTTGGCATCTATTTCACAAAGAAAATTACATCATTACAGAAGATGGAGCATTTTAAAGGATATTGTCACAGACCACTGACCTATTTAATGGTCTAACAAAGTATTACCTGAACAAATATAATTTGATTTGTCCCTAAATGTACTTTATTCAACCATCTTCATAACAGCCATGCTCCATTTATTAACGACATTTTGTAAAAATAATTGAATTATGGCAATGGTCCATAATTCAAAAACTAAAATTACTGAGAGGGATGACATAGATTTCACTCCATCATGGTTCAGTTAAGGTGATGCGATAGCTAGATTTGGTTTCCAACAATTAATGTAATTTTTATTTATTATCCATTTTTAGAGAAATGAGGTCCTTAAATCTGTGACAGTATGCCTTTAAGGACAAAAGAAAATGAAATATATGTCCTTTTAACTATATATTTGTTGTACTATAATAATAATAATACAAATTGTGGTTTAATCGTAGATTTACATTTACGTGTAAAACTAATTTACGATGTTTTGTGAAATTGGGCCCAGGTGCGAATCTAATGTTTTAATGGATGGGGTAGGGGTGGGTGGGTGTAACGTAAATGTAATGTTGTTCGGAGACTTTAATAAAAAAACCTCTTCACTTTATGCGAAGACGACGTTAAATAAATCCCAGTCTGGAGCTCGATGCGGTAAGACGTGTTTGTTTCACTTGTGCATACTGCACGTGCTTTCATGTGCTTGACTTGGGAATCCTCCATTTTGTTTTGTTTGCGACCACCAAGCTAGGGCTGCAACTCTAAATGCGTTTTATCATTTTGACAAAAACGCGACCCCGAATAGCTACATGTAGTTTCTGGCTTTACGAACAATTACCACTGAATTAATCGTCAGAAATTGGTAGTGTTCATAAACTAGGATGATGAATAAATTAGTTTACGTGACTCTAGCACCTTAGTTTATCAAAAGTGGTGAAATTATTTTCCCAAATATAGGTTATCAGTTTGTAAACCTTTATCAGCCATAAACACCATTTATATGTATATGTTATTATGTGCAATATTTTAAAGAACTGATTATGTCAGAAACATAAATTTAAACCACTGTAAATAAAAGAATTGATTTATTAAAGTAATTATGATTGACCAGGATTTTTATACCAAGGGACATAACTTTTGAAATTCTCACCACTAATTTTAAGATTGTTTCTTTCATAGCACATGTAGAATCTCAAACATATTGCTATTATAAACAAGACTGATTGATGCCAAAATAATAATAAACTGCAAAAAAGGTTTAATGAGTATAAATCATTTTCAGTCTAGATTTTGCCTAATATTTGACTAAATACAGTTATGGGCCAAATGTTTTCTGTGTGACAGTTGTAAGCCAAAAGTGTAAATATAATACATAAACATGACAATTTGGTACATTTACAATGTGAAAATGAATGACAAGTATGTACTTAATATACATTAAATAAAGGTATTGCAATTTGTTCACATATGAATATTTAATATTTATAGTTCACATTTAGTTACCTATAATTACCAAATTAATTTTCACCGACATCCCATATGACTCCATACTAACATCTCTTGGATCTAGTTGGTTTGTTAACCTCATAACAAAACAGCTTCAAAACGTGAATGATATGTTAGGTAACAATGTTTATCATCAGTTCAGTATATATTGCCATTAAAATTAAAATGCTAACACTTTGGCAGGAACAACATATGTACTGTGGCCAGAATGGTTAATTACAAATGTAGTTGTAAAGCTAATATCCGCTATTAAAGCTTAATAAAATTGCACTTTTCAATGCTTTCTGTGTCATGTTAAAAATACTCTACACTAAATAATTGTTTACCTACTCTGGGTTTCTTCCAGAGGGTATGGAGGGTAAATTACATGTATGTACCCCAAAATCTCAGAAATTAATGGATATATTTTGCTTTAATTTTTAGATAGATTATAGTAAGAGAATTGCTGTTTGTAAAAGTGCATGAAATAAAATGTCCAATAGAAGAACATTTTAAACCCATAACCAGCCTTTGAATATATTTAGTTTTTATTACGTACCCTCAAATTATTTTCTGGCAGAAAGCCTACTACACTGAAAGGTTATAAACTTCGATGACACTAAAATAACACTATAATTTGTTCATTGGAAAAAAGTTTAATATCAAATCTGACAAAGGTAATTAAAATGTAAAATTTGAACGAATCGGTGGAGGTGAGTATGAGAATACAGGTATATTATACATATATTTATTTCACAATATTATATTCTACTAATCTCCATGTTCCTGGCTCCCGATAAGAAAAAAATCCTATATGTCTGCACAATCTGCAGTTCTGACAAAGCTTGATATGCGCTCATGAATAACTGTCAATAAAAAATAAAAAAAAGTTGACAAAAAAGGTTAACAGTAAAAATAATAATTTCCAAACTATCCTCATAGCAGAGATATTAAAACAAAACAACTATCTCCAGGATAAAAACAATCAATCCTCATAGCAGAGATATTAAAACAAAACAACTATCTCCAGGATAAACAAAATCAATGTGCTCTAGTGGTGGTGTTAAACAAAACAAACTTTAACTTCGAACTTTTCACAAATAAACAAATACTAAGTTTTGTGTTACTTGCCAAGTATTAAATTTAGTTTTACGTTACTTGCCAGGCATTGAATTTAGTTTTATTTTACTTGCCAGATGTTGAGTTTAGTTTTGTTACTTGCCAGGCAATTGAATTTAGTTTCATTTTACTTGCCAGATGTTGAGTTTTGTTTTGTTACTTGCCAGACAATTGAATTTAGTTTTATGTTATTTGCCAGGTGTTGAGTTTAGTTTTGTTACTTGCCAGGCAATTGAATTTAGTTTTATGTTATTTGCCAGGTGTTGAATTTAGTTTTGTTACTTGCCAGAATTTAGTTTTATTTTACTTGCCAGGTTTTGAATTTAATTTTGTTACTTGCCAGGCAATTGAATTTAGTTTTATGTTACTTGCCAGGTGTTGAATTTAGTTTTGTTACTTGCCAGGCAATTGAATTCAGTTTTATTTTACCTGCCAGGTGTGGAATTTAGTTTTGTTACTTGCCAGGCAATTGTATTTAGGTTTGTTAATTGCCAGATATTGAATTTGAACATTCATTTGAAATATTCGCCCAGAATCGTAAAATGATTTAATATAGATATTCCCTCTCATAATGTAACACTTCAGAACGTGCTTCATGGTTTTTTTTTTACCTTGGGATAAATATTCATGGAGGTGTGTGAGGTGAGAGGAGCCTCATACACTGGTGTGCATAAAGTTTGTTTTGTTTAACGACACCACTAGAGCACATTGATTTATTAATCATTGGCTATTGTATATCAAACATTTGGTAATTTTGACATATACATTGTAGTCTTAGAGAGAAAAACCATTTTCAACACTACTGTAGTTGGAGATTTCATAGTTCACACACCTGGTTCACACTGTCACCACAATGTTAACTAGTTACATTGGAGATTTCATAGTTCACACACCTGGTTCACACTGTCACCACAATGTTAACTAGTTACATTGGAGATTTCATAGTTCACACTGTCACCACAATGTTAACTAGTTACATTGGAGATTTCATAGTTCACACACCTGTTTCACACTGTTACCACAACGTTAACTAGTTACATTGGAGATTTCATAGTTCACACTGTCACCACAATGTTAACTAGTTAGATTTCATAGTTCACACACCTGGTTCACACTGTCACCACAATGTTAACTAGTTACATTGGAGAATTCATAGTTCACACACCTGGTTCACACTGTCACCACAATGTTAACTAGTTACATTGGAGATTTCATAGTTCACACTGTCACCACAATGTTAACTAGTTACATTGGAGATTTCATAGTTCACACTGTCACCACAATGTTAACTAGTTACATTGGAGATTTCATAGTTCACACACCTGGTTCACACTGTCACCACAATGTTAACTAGTTACATTGGAGATTTCATAGTTCACACTGTCACCACAATGTTAACTAGTTACATTGGAGATTTCATAGTTCACACACCTGGTTCACACTGTTACCACAATGTTAACTAGTTACATTGGAGATTTTATAGTTTACACTGTCACCACAATGTTAACTAGTTACATTGGAGATTTCATAGTTCACACACCTGGTTCACACTGTCACCACAATGTTAACTAGTTACATTGGAGATTTTATAGTTCACACTGTCACCACAATGTTAACTAGTTACATTGGAGATTTCATAGTTCACACTGTCACCACAATGTTAACTAGTTACATTGGAGATTTCATAGTTCACACTGTCACCACAATGTTAACTAGTTACATTGGAGATTTCATAGTTCACACACCTGGTTCACACTGTCACCACAATGTTAACTAGTTACATTGGAGATTTCATAGTTCACACTGTCACCACAATGTTAACTAGTTACATTGGAGATTTCATAGTTCACACACCTGGTTCACACTGTTACCACAATGTTAACTAGTTACATTGGAGATTTTATAGTTCACACTGTCACCACAATGTTAACTAGTTACATTGGAGATTTCATAGTTCACACACCTGGTTCACACTGTCACCACAATGTTAACTAGTTACATTGGAGATTTCATAGTTCACACTGTCACCACAATGTTAACTAGTTACATTGGAGATTTCATAGTTCACACACCTGGTTCACACTGTCACCACAATGTTAACTAGTTACATTGGAGATTTCATAGTTCACACACCTGGTTCACACTGTCACCACAATGTTAACTAGTTACATTGGAGATTTCATAGTTCACACTGTTACCACAATGTTAACTAATTACATTGGAGATTTCATAGTTCACACTGTTACCACAATGTTAACTAGTTACATTGGAAATTTCATAGTTCACACTGTTACCACAATGTTAACTAGTTACATTGGAGATTTCATAGTTCACACTGTTACCACAATGTTAACTAGTTACATTGGAGATTTCATAGTTCACACACCTGGTTCACACTGTCACCACAATGTTAACTAGTTACATTGGAAATTTCATAGTTCACACTGTTACCACAATGTTAACTAGTTACATTGGAGATTTCATAGTTCACACTGTTACCACAATGTTAACTAGTTACATTGGAGATTTCATAGTTCACACACCTGGTTCACACTGTCACCACAATGTTAATTAGTTACATTGGAGATTTCATAGTTCACACACAAGGTTCACACTGTCACCACAATGTTAACTAGTTACATTGGAGATTTCATAGTTCACACACCTGGTTCACACTGTCACCACAATGTTAATTAGTTACATTGGAGATTTCATAGTTCACACACCTGGTTCACACTGTTACCACGATGTTAATTAGTTACATTGGAGATTTCATAGTTCACACTGTCACTACGATGATAACTAGTTACATGGAGATTTCATAGTTCACACCGTCACTACGATGTAAGACAAACACGCATTACAGGACACTTACAGATATTTATACCCAGACAAGGCCTCCTACACGTACCATAGCAAAGCATACAAAACATATTCATGCATTGATCGCATTTTAATCTCAGGGCAGTTTATTTCTGGCCCGAAAGAAGCTGGTGTGTCTCATTGTTTTTACACCGACCACAAGCTTGTATGGGCAGACTTTACCTTGGACAAGAATAACACAGGACCAGGACTGTGGGCACTTAACAATAGTGTTTTGAAAGACAAAAATTACGTAAATTTAATTAATGACTTTTGGTGCACATGGCAATCGGAAAAGGGGAATTATAATGATTTATTGTTTTGCTGGGATTTGTGTAAAACAAAAATCAACTGACCACTGACTATTGTAAACAAAAACGTAGGACTGAAAGGACTTCATGGGATAATATTTCGAAATCTGAGGGAACCGGAAGTTGGTTCACGTGGTTTTTACCTAGGTAACCAATTGTTCGGTTACACGAATTATATTTGCGTAACCCGTGGGTTACCTGATCGGTTACCTCAAAATTACGTTGAAATTATATTTTAAATATGTAGTTTTTAGCTGAAACATAAAGTTAAAACATATACAAAAGAAAACATTTTACCAAAAAAAAATGTCTTTAATGCTTACTAAAATTAACAATATTATAAAAGAAAGAAAGAAAGAAATGTTTTATTTAACGACACACTCAACACATTTTATTTACGGTTATATGGCGTCAGACATATGGTTAAGGACCACACAGATTTTGAGACGAAACTCACTGTCGCCACTTCATGGGCTACTCTTTCCGATTAGCAGCAAGGGATCTTTTATTTGCGCTTCCCACAGGCAGGATAGCACAAACCATGGCCTTTGTTGAACTAGTTATGGATCACTGGTCGGTGCAAGTGGTTTACACCTACTCATTGAGCCTTGCAGAGCACTCACTCGGGGTTTGCATGGAGTCGGTATCTGGATTAAAAATCCCATGCCTCGACTGGGATCCGAACCCAGTACCTACCAGCCTGTTGACTGATGAAGCCATCGAGGCCGGTCTATTATAAAAGAACTGAATATCGGTCCCAGTACTGAAACAAAATACAGGGGCGTAGCCATACATTTTCTTAGCATTACACACGCCAAAGGCGTGCCCAAGCGGAGATATTCGGCGTGCCTCCCCCTGTGGAAAGTTTGAAACTCAGGACGCCTGTAGATGCAATCTGAACCTATTCGGAGGCATTTAAAAAAAAAAAAATTGTAATCTTTTTTTCGAGTCAATTATAAGAGGATATTTTATAGAACAATTACGGACAGCCTCAACCTATTCCTGGATTTTGTTTTTGCATTACACACATGCGTACTGTGCATAATGGGCACTGCACCTTTGAAATATATACACAATCATTTGGAGGGATTCCTTTTTGCGTTTTGCGGTGGCTATGCTACTTTCACTTTATCGATGGTACTTCTATACTACAGTGACGTTCCAAATGTTTGTTTTTTTAAAGCTCATTGTGCGATGTTAGTATTTTTCAATTTTTGTGACACTTTTGGATTCCTGTTTACGTTAAAACTGTTTTTAACGTGTAAAATTATAGGCAATCCAATATTATGTCTACATATTTAACTGTCCCCAGCGGTCTGAGCACATTTCTTTAAAACTTTTGACTCGACTCTATACTGAACATTTACTTTAGACTGGTTGCAAATTACAACTGTTGAAATATAACGTTGTTTACTGATTTGCTGCGCATCAAGTATCTAAAATTCAGCCTAAAACATTTGTCGAAATACTAGTAGTATGTCTGCATGAATAAACGTCCTGTAATCGTGAAGTTTGCAAGTTTTAATTTCTGAACGTTTACAGGTCATGATGTAACCAGTTTGCGGTTCGCTTAAATTTAACTTTGCGTAACGGACACGCAAACAGAACGGCGGTGCGCGTGAAATATTGTGCGCTGAACTTAAATTTATAAGTTAAAACAAGACGAAATATTTCTAACACAGCTAGACGAACTTGGACAGTTGGAAGATTACTCAGAATTAAGTAATATACAAAATAAGATTAAAGATTATGAACAATTACAATTACAAGGGCTAGAATTAGGGCCATGGTTAATGAAATTGAACACGGTGAAAGATGCACAGCGTGTTTCGTTAATCTTGAAAAACAAAAAGCCAATAATAAATGTATGAATTCTTTAATAACTGAAGATTGAAATGTAACTGACACACAACACGAAATTTGAAATGAAACTACAAATTTTTACAAAACATTATATACATCTGAAAAGACGGACTCTTCAGCACAAAATTATTTATTAAATAAAATGACAAAGACGTTAAGTGATGAAGACAGAGACGCACGTGAAGGGGAAATAACTCTTGACGAAGTTTCATCTGCTATTAAATCTTTTGCCAATGATAAATCACCGGGCTGTGATGGCTTGACTGCCGAATTCTACCGGTATTTTTTCGGCTTAATTGGTAGTGATCTGATAGAAGTAATTAACGATGCCTTTAATAAGGAAAAACTAACTTTTACCATGCGCCGTGGTGTAATTGTATTAATTTGGAAAGGAAATGAAAAACAACTTCTCAAAAACTGGCGACCAATATCTTTATCAAATTGTGATTATAAAATTATAACTGAAGTTTTGGCCAGTAGAATTAGAGAATTTTTACCAAAAATCATCCACCCAAATCAGAAATGTTCAGTCAAAGGCAGATCAATTCATGACGGAGCGTCATTGATGAGGGAATTAATAGAATACGTTAATCGTAATAATTTACCGGGGTTAATACTTTCTTTAGATCAAACAAAAGCTTATGATAGAGGAGAATGGGACTTTTTGTTTAAAGTTTTACAAAAATTTAATTTTGGGCCAAACTTTATTAAAATGATAAAGACATGTTACACTGATATTCAATTAGCTGTTACGGCTAATGGGTATGTTTCAAACTGTTTTAATCTTTCTCGGGGTATTAGGCAAGGCTGCCCGATCAGCACTGTTCTATATATTTTGGTAGCTGAAAGTTTGGCGAAAGCTGTTCGGGAGGATTCCAAAATTAATGGGATAACTTTACCAGATGGCTTCGTTAGTACCGGTAAGTGGGTAGGCTATTCAGATGACGGAAACGCAACTTTATCAGATTTAGACTCTGTCAAACAACTTTTCAAAATTTTACACATTTATGAACGTGCATCTGAAGCTAAAGTAAATTTTCAGAAAACCAACGGTTTCCTAATGGGGAAACTTAGATATGAGAAAGACACTCCTCTTGATATAAGATGGAATAATGAAAAAATAAAAATATTAGGATTTTATTTTGGCAACATTGATGTTTCGGCAGATAACTGGGAACCCAAAATTCAAAAAATTTAAACAATTCTAAATATATGGAGTAACAGAAAATTAACATTACATGGTAAAATAGTTCCTGTAAATTCACTCACCACTAGTGTCATTTAGTAGTTATCAAATGTTTTGGAACTTCTGGAAAAATATGCTAAACAGATTGACACAATGATTTTTGATTTTATTTGAAGTTATAGAAAATATTTTATATCAAAAGAGCAAATTCAACTACCTAAGGAGTTAGGTGGTTTGGGGGTTGTAAATATTCAGCTAAAAATAAAAGCACAACGAATTAAATTTGTAAGTAGACTTTTGAGTTTAGAGGGAGAGGGAAATTGGAAATCCTTAGCAGATTACTTTTTAGGCCAATACAAAAACTTAAATATTGAAAGACACATCTTAAAATGTCAACATTTACAAAGACCTATTATTAATTTGGGATGTACTCGACATTACACGCGACACGGAGAGCTATCAATAGATTCTGTATGAACCTCTTCATAACAACCTGACGATAAGTAACACACAATACAAAAATATACGTAGTGAAGGACTAAATTTAGTCCAAGACATATGGGACTTGGGTACGAACGACTTCATGGACTTCGCTGGTTGCTCGACTAGCGTGGCATTTTATCACCAAAAAAAATACCTACATGACAACTTTCCGCGACCTCTATTGTGGACATTAAAAAACGAAGACCTCTATGATGGTGACTTATACAATATCTTTCGTATCAACGTAGGTAATACGAATAAAGACTTGACATTCGTGAAAACTAGGGACATATATGCAGTTCTGCTATTACGAACTCGCAAAGACGAATCGTTTAAGTCCAAATGGGAAACCATTTTTACTAAAAACTTAAAGTGGAAATTGTTTTGGCAAACACTAAATTCCGGACTAATTGAAAATCTCGATTTTGACTTAATTTATAAAATGATTAGAAATGTAATTGCAGTTAGAAAATACCTCTATGATTGGAAGATTGAGTCCACTCCGAAGTGCCTTGTATGTGACAGTGGACTCAGTCTTGCATGCCTTTTGTCACTGCAACAAAACTAGATTATTTATTAAACAAATCGAACCTATTTTCAAAAAACTTTCTGGCCACTTTTCTTTTGGCCACAAATGCAGATTAAATCCATACACAATGATTTTTGGAATCAAACAAAGTTGGCAACTATGCGTCGAACTTGGGAATTTTTTTCTGGAGTAAAACAATAAGGGTAATTTGGACCACACGAAAATTATTAGAGGGAAATAAGCCATGTGATGAAATGGCACTTTACAAACATTTAGTATATTCAAGGGTCGAAGCTGAATATTTTGCCGTATTAGAATGGCCTAATAGAAGAGAAAAATTCTTGAAACACTGGTGCCTCGAAGGGGTCGTTGCCTCGTGCAGTGAAGCCTTCAACATTACATATCGGCTGTGATAATTAATGATCAAATATGCACAAAATGTAGAAAAATAGGCCTGGACCTCCTGGCTTGTAGCTTTGGAGGCCAGGCCCGCAAACCAGGTTAGAATCTTGTAAATAATTTTTAATCAACATACACTAAATATATTAAAAGAAAACAAAAACACAAACATACACTAAATAATTTATTATAATACAAGCACAAACACTTCTATGTACATTTATATTTTTTAACATTCAACGAGAACCTGGTTAATTGTATATAGGTAGGCTTTTGATGAATAAACGGGTGTGTCCGATGTTGCCTGAAAAGAGAAACACCCCCCCCCCCCCAAAAAAAACCCCCACAAAAAACCCAACCCTGATGTTAACTATGACGACCTTTATTTGCTAAGGCGACTAAGAATTTTACAAAGGGCGACCATCGATTGTAGGGTCTGGCTAGTATTGTACAAGTTAAAAAAAAGAAACCCACTGAAACTAAACTGAATGTGACAAAACACACCGCGTCTGTACTGGCGCGAACTACATATCTGACAGCAGAAGACATAGACCATGCTCTATATTTTGACAGCGCCTGACTCAGCTTTTAAAATTAGAGATCAAAACGTATTGAAGACACTGCATGCATTTTTAAATCTGAAGTCTTCTGCTTACTGGAATGGACATAAATATCCAGTGTTTGACAATTGTTATTCAGTGTTATGGTAAAAAAAAATATCATATTAATAAGATTATATTATTCTGGGACAAAATCAAAATCTGGCTTGTAAGTAGTTCCCACTCACACTAATGTGAGCGCATGTGCGCCTATAAAAATAATAATTGGAATTTTTCATTAATACAGGGCTTATTCCAAAGGTCAGTCAATTGATTGATTGTTGTGGGTATCATGCACACACACACACACACACACACACACACAGTCACTTACATTTCACTAAGGCAAAAAATATTAATGTTAGGCCATTGTCCGTTTGCGTCAAAAGGGAACTGATGAATTGACATGTAATTTGACAATGAGTAAAGATACAATTCATATAAAAACATATTAATTTATTAAATGTTGAACCCTTGCCATCTGAAATTTAAAAAATAGGTGGGGTGAATGGGAGTTCATGGTAAATAAAAATGTATATATTTATAAATTACATCAAACTACATAGATAATTTGCCTTAAACCTATATTCTGATATAGGTTTACGGCAATTGATGGAACATCCAAGATAATCTGAATGACAAAACCGTAAGACAGGGCCGCATCATTCCACAATGCAGTCGAGTGGGCATTTGGCAAAATAGTGGATCATTCCATGAAACTCTGTCTAATGTTTGCACCAATGGTTTACACACACTCTCATGGACATGAAAACACAAACACACACAGATACATACATACATACATACATACATACAGGTGCCAGGTCTGCCCACTGTTTCTTGTACGTAAGTGGGATCAACCACATAGATTGTAGGCGCCATGCATGTGGTTGAATTAAAGAGAATCCTTTTTATGGATGCCTCAGTAGCTCAGAGCGCTTTGTAGTTAGTCTGCAATTTGCGGGCGATTCGGTGCCACAGGTTCAAATCCCAGCAACTGCATGGGACAATTTATGAGGACAGAAAGAATTTAATTATCTCCTGTGCCAATGCGTTAATATCTATGTATGTAACAGTCAACCTAGACACACATACAATATATAGATATTCATACATCAATACATACATACACACATATGGCAGTTTTTCACCATAAAATGAAACTGGACGACTGTTTTTAGCATTCAACTGGAGTAAAAGTCCCATTCACAGAAAGCTCATAAAAGGATTAATCTTTCTGTCATGGAATGTCGTGCTCTTTCCAAACTATGGAAAAAACACAAAATTGTTATAAAACCTGCAGATAAGGGGTCAGCCACTGTCATTCTTTCAAGGGAGAACTGTATCTGGGAAGCCCATCGACAGCTTAATAATTCAAAGTACTACAAAACATTAGACAAAGCTATTTGGCTTGAGAATTGTAAAAAGTTCAATGCAATTATTCAATGTCTAAAAGGTCAGGGACATATTAGTAAAAAAAGAGTAAAATATTTAGAAGCTGGGTCACAATCACAAACCCGGAAATTTTATCTGCTTCCAAAATTCCACAAGCCAGTCGATACATGGACCGATATTAACACACCACTCAGTTGTCCAATCATTTCCCACTGTGGATCAGAATCGTACAATATTTCAGAATACATTGACTTTCACTTAAAACCAACTGCAAATAGACATGAAGGTTTTGTGAAAAACACTGAAGATCTTCTATCAAAATTACCAAAATCCCAAAGATTCATTTTTGTTACCCTTGATATTGACTCCCATGTACACCAACATAAGTATTGATGCGGGCATTGATTCATTTAAGAGAGCATTTGATAAGTACCCAAATCTAAAGAGACCAGGGGCCTAATTCACTAAACTCTCGCAACTAGCAGAGCCTAAGAGAGCTTTGTGAATTCGGCCCCAGATAAAAACATCATTGAGCTGTTAGAATTAAGCCTAAAAGGAAATGATTTTGAGTTTGATGGAGAAGTGTGTGGTTGTGGTATGGGCAAACATTTTAGTCCAAATTTTGCATCTATCTATGTCGTCGAATGGGAAGAGACTGCTTTAAAGAAATAAAATAAAACACCTCTTTTGTACCTCAGATATCTGGACAATATACTTATCATTTGGCCACATTCCAAACAAGAATTTTGGAACTTTTTTGAGATATTAAATCAACAGGATGACAATATCAAACTTAAGGCCACAATATCAGATTTATAAATTAGTTGACTTTTTGGATGTAACAATTTATAAAGGTACACAGTTAGAAACATCAGGTTACCTAGACTACAAAGTGTTTTTTAAACCCACAGACACACACCAACTTCTCCACTGCAAGTCTTTTCACCCACGCCACACTTTTAAAGGCATTGTTAAATCTCAGATTATTAGATTTCACAGAAATTCGAGTAACAAACAGAATTTCAATGAGACTTTAGTGCTTTAAAACCTAGGGGATATTCAAAACTGTTTTTAAGAAAAATTAAATCTGAAACTGTTCGAGAATTAGAAAATCCCTTAGGGCAACTGAAGACTATAAACCATACAAACTTCAGCATAACCAATCACCTCAAACAAGCACTGGCTCCTCTGCTACTTGTGACAAAACCAGGTGTAGACTTCACAAGTTACATAAAACGCAGTCGACTTTCAAAAGTCAACAGACCAAAATTGAATATCGAATTCAGACAGGCATGAACTGTGATTAATAAAATGTAGTATATCTAATCACCTGTAATTTATGTAAAAAAAATAGTATGTAGGAAAAACGCAAAACCAACTGAGTATTAGAGCAGTTTATCACAAGTATGATATTCGGCATGAATTTGACACCCCTGTCGCCAATCACTTCAATCTACCTGACCATTTGTTAGATGAAAAGTTTGAAATAATTCCAATTGAACAACCCCTGATACTTGGTTCAAAAGACGAAACGGACCTCTTGAGACTTGAATGAGAGGCGTTCTGGATTTGTACATTACAGACAAAACAGCCATTTGGAATCAATGTTGAATCTGGTAAAGCCATAAAAAGGGATAAAATAATTTTTCCAGTAATTTACAGTCGATGTAGTGTTTATATTGGTAAACTTATGAAGGAGGAGTTTTTAAATCTGCAAACTGTTACGAAAAAACCTATTACAGCACGTCCGGTTATTGCATACAGAAAATATCTCAAGGATATCTTAGTCTCCACATGACTACCTGCTGCCTAAGCCTGCGTCTAAGCCTCTAAACCAGTCCATTTTTCAGCAGTTGGTTTGTTTGTTATCCCTTTTCCTAACAATCTTCTAAAAACATCGTATTTGGCTGATAAACAAAACATAGTACTAGTCAAATAAATTTAAAACAAGACTGACCGAAAAACAGTTATATTTTGTATATCACAATGGTCAATTTAAAATCTCACCTGCAGTACTGAGAAGGTTAAATACACACACACACACACACACACGTGAACACACACACACACACACACACACACACACGCTTGCATACATACACACATACACATACACTCATGTCATCTTAGTCTGCGTGGCACAAAAGTCTGCACATGTTAATGACGTTACATTACGTCTTGAAACAAGTGTCGGGGTATGTTTGTAAACAAACAAACAACGTTAATTTAATTCACAAAACCTTTGTTAAAACAACACATCTTGATTGTGAATATATGTATAAAACTGTTCGATAACACTTTTATTGAAAAAAACTCTGAATTAATGCACTAAACGTGCACAACGTGTTTTTTCATCACTTGTCAACACGTGTCTGTCAATGTTGTATTGATCAACCTTGTATATCAACTTACACAAGTTTACATAGAAGCTTCAATACATACCTTATTGTAATTTATGAATCCATAAATGAAATGAATGTCTTATTTTATCTGTTGACGTAAACAGCCAAGCATACTTTGAATTTCCCTCCGTGTGACACAATGCAAAATGGCTGCACACAGACTTTGAAGATTGCACTTACAGCATGGCCTATTTTAGCTATAGTCTGTTTCAAAATTATCATTGATTGTCCTATATGTCTAATGAACACTATTTGTGCTCATTTACACAGTTAATAACAGACAATTTTTGTTGAATAATGATAAAACATTTTTTACATTGGCTTTTTTTTATATTGTCATTTTGTGTTGTCCAAACTAAGGAGCATGGAACACCATTTATATTTATCTCATTTGCACAATCTAAATGTTTCTGAAACAGACTATAACAGGACGTGTTTGTTATTTAGAACTTATAAAAAGTCGGATCCATTGTTTGTTGCTGTTTTATGTAAACATTAGGGACAGAAATGGTAGTTTTAATGTTTTCTGCGCAGACTTATGTGCCATCATGCAGGCCAGTAAATGCAGAGGGGTTCCACTAACAATGCGCTCATTACTTGAGTTTAAAAAAACATTAAACAGAGTTCAACAAATCCGCTAGCCCGACGCCCGTGGCTAGTGGTTTTTAAGTTCGGGCTAGTGAGAAACGCAAAACCACTAGCCCTGTGGGGCTAGTGGTTTCCACCCCCCTCTTTATCGCTCGATCGTGGGTGTTTTGGGTTTTTTTTCTCTCGGTTGAAATTTCGTTTAATAAATTTGATTGTGACGTTTGTCATCGAATAATATCAACAACGCAATCAGTATATAATAATAATCCACTTGAACTAGGTCTGCAAACTGCAGTAACATGCTATCTCTACATCGCCAGTTACAGCATGCATTGTTTACTTTTCCTTTTCAAGTTTCTGGCACAGGAAATAAGTCTAATGACATGCATGTTTTGATTGGTTGGACACGTCACGTGGTAGTTAATCTCGCACATATGTTTTAGGCTAAGAACTTGGAAATCACCAATCGCGACGACAGGTTAATCTCAATCAAGTAAACCCCAGTCATGCTTTGAATTTCAGTGTTTGTTTTATTTACCTATTGTTTTCTAATATAACACTTCGCTGACAACAATTTACTTTAATGGTAACCGCACATGCAATGACTCTGCTTGGCCTATTAACGTGTAGCGGTCTGGATAAGATAATTCGTCACAGCTGCCGATACAAGATGATACCTTTTTGGTTCATCAATTAACAACGGATTAGATGTCGCCGTTATATTATTTTGATATCGGTCTGACACGGGATAACGCCCTGTATTTGAGCAATTGACATCACCGTTCCTGGCAACATAAATAGTAGGGCCCTAAATGTATAACCCACTACTGAATACACTGAACCATCTATTACCGTGTGTCACACTGTCGTACCCTCATTTAAATTTTATTATTTTTATAGTGGTTTTAGATAGCAACCATGAGTTTACTCAATTATTTTGTCCGGGGGGGGGGGGGGGGGGGGGGAGCTAAAGCGAAAACGTAACAATGACGATGGATTACACTTGACAAAAAACCAAACGTACAACACGACAAAAAACTGAAAGTTACAACATGATTTAAGTGTTTGTTTTATTTTACTGTTATACTCGTTACTGTTATACTCGTAAATGTGTAATGTTGCAACACTTATATAAAAATCCAGTTATAATTGATCAGGAATTTGGGCTAGTGCTTTATCTTGGTGGGCTAGTGGTTTTCACAAACCCACTAGCCCTGTGACTAGTGACTTTTCAAAATATTTGTCATACTCTGCATTAAAATTAAAATCACTTTACTTGTAACACGTTTATTGTTCCATTGTACTGTGGCGGTGAAACAAATATTTTTAAAGAAATATTTTAACTTTAAAATATAACACAAATGCTTAGGTGCGCTGACTTAGGTGACACACACACACACACACACACACACACACACACACACACACACACACACACACACACACACACACACACACACACACACACACACACACACACACACACACACACACACACACACTATATATATATATATATATATATATATATATATATATACATATATACATATACATACATACACATACATACATACATACATACATACATACATACGCACCCTTCCCCCCATTCCACCTCATCCTTCATTCAAGAGTACATCAAGGAATACAGTTGTCCATTCTTGATAATCATGACAGAAGAATTAAATTTTTATGTCTAGAATTAAGTTTGTTCATATTAATGCATTCTTTTATATACACAAAGAAATCCAAACTGGAGGTGGGGTGTAGCTAAATGGTAGTAGAATGCTTGCTTGAAGTGTGATGGGTTATATGTAGTGTCGATACCCCTTGCTGGATACAAGGAAGTTTTCCCATCCCTTCCAGGGCCTCATGATTCCTATAACAGGCTGTACAAGGAACATTTTCATTAGCAATATTTCTAGTCAATTACAAATAGATTAGCAACTACTGTTTAATGTTTTAAAATTGGCTGACTATCTCTGAGACTTGCGTAATGAATCACATGGTGATACTGAACAAAATGTTCCCTGCTGTATGGTATGTGCTGTCTGTCTAAGGGAATATGCTTATAATAGATCCCTTGCTGCTATTCCCTGCTGTATGGTACGTGCTGTCCTGTCTATGGGGATATGTTTATAGTAGATCCCTTGCTGCTATTCGGTAGGAGTAGCCTATGTGGTGGCAGCAGGTTTCTGCTCGTAGTTCAGACCATATGCCATAGCCATGATTTAAAATGTGCCTAGTTGTTGTTTCGTAACCATTCCTTTTTCAGTCATGGAATAAGATAAAAATAATCTGGCATTTGCAGGATGATGTTGATAAATTCATCTTAACTGGATATGTAAACTTTTGATATATCTACTTGTGGCACCTCAGGAGTTTCTCCTCTTTCATCTCTTCCCTGCAGCTCTGTAGATAACTCTGTAGATAACTCTGTTGGAGTTATTTCCCATTGTCTTTTGTACTTGTAATAATCCTGATTATCGGACACACCAGCAGACTTTGTTCTCCTGTTAGCAACTGTCGTATCAGCAGATAACTCTGTTGATCGAGAATGATTCCTTTTGTGGGTGTGTTTTCTACCCTTTTCTTTTGGAGTTCTCCAGATTTCACTCTGACTTTCCAAAGTTTTTGGTGATTTTTTTGCACTTATCACTGGGTCAGCTGATTGTGTCACTTTGGTCACCATGAATTTCACCTCTTCTAGTGGTTCATTGCTTTGTACTGTACTAGTGACCGACACCAATGCATCATTTGTTGGTTCTTTAGTTTGTTGAACTTCCTTCAAGTGTGTTGGTTTTGCTTGCATTCGATCTTGTGTGATTCTTCTGTGAGAAATATATGGAATGTTTGATTCATTATGCATTGGTGGTTCATCTAATTCTCGTGCTTCGTTTGAATCTTGAAAACATCTGACGCAATCAGTTTCTTTGTGTTTTTTATATTTATGTTGGAATTGTGGTCTGTCCTGATATTGTGCTTGTGGTGTACAGATATTTTGTGATTTCTGTGTAACATGATATTGATTTTGTGGGGTACTGGGATCTTGTGACCAATGTTTACCACGATACTGATTTTGTGGGGTACTGGGATCTTGTGACCAATGTTTACCATGATACTGGTTTTGCAGTGTTTTATGACTTGGTGAGTGTTTATTGGACTGAGAGAGTAAAGCATTAACATCACCAAATCTTTTCGTCTGTGCCAGGTCACGTCTTCTTAATATCGCCTCACCCTTGGAGTAGCTCGTCTGAAGAGAATCGAGCTCGAGAAAATATCTCTTCTCTTGTATCATTGTCTTGTGCTTGATGTCAAAATGCTTCACAAACTTTGCCTGGCCACTGCACTTTCTCATGAATGGGAAAACAGTGTTCTCGATGAACAAATGATGGATAGGCGTTGCATCTGCCACTGTGTGTGTTTGTTGGACGAGACTAGTGCGCATGTTTGTGACATCATGGCAATGAGAGCGTTGATCATTAGCACGTAGGTGAGCAGTGCGAATGTCACGAACAGGCCGACTGCCAGCCAGGGGTCTTGTGCCTCATTGAGGATGCTGATGTCTGATAGACCCAGCATCAGGTTGAAGAGGGTCAGCAGGGAGTTTCTGTACGACCGGAACTCTTCGACTGGCGGCCGCGAGTTCACAAACAGCATGTAGATCATGGCCGTGAACGACAACAGCTCCAGGCCGATGATGATCGAGAAGCGGAACAGATCACTGACAATGATCTTTTGAATCATGACCGTGAAGAAACTGAACTTCTTGAATGCTCGCAGAAAGAACGTGAGAAACCAGCATCCAACGAGAACAGAGATGATGAGTAAATAGTCGTAACCAGGCTGGAGCTTGTACCAGATGGCGTCAGTGAACGCAGTCAAAGAAAATAGAATGAGCAGCACACGGTATGTTCCATTGTGGTGGATCTTGGCCAGATGCCAGTATTGTTTCTGCAGCAGACGGCGACATTCAAAGAGGAAGTACAGAATGGACATCACAATATTGAAATTGGTAAATAAGTCAACAAACCTTTCGAAATTCATAGCACTTGTTGAGTTTGAAGTTTGTGACACCTTGGAATGTTGTGACGAGTTTTGTGATGATGTAATATTGAGGAGCTTGGCTCGTTCTATGGCATACCACGTCATTATGCTCATGTGGGCCAGGTGGAAGAGAGCCCATGTGTAATAGTACCACCGGTATCGCGACCACTTGTCTTTAATGATGCATCTGATCACTGGTAGAAGAAGAAATGCAAATGCATTTTGGACCTCTATCTTACTAATCCTTTCAAGGACTGATTGGAAATCTTTTGGATCAGCCAACCGGTTAAATCTTGTTTGATTTTTATTAACTTGTTCAAGAACTAGATCTGTGTATATGTTCTGTGGAACTATTTTTGAGGTTGTCTTCATTTTTCTGTTGTCTAAAAACCACTTCTGCATAGCCACACTGTCGATCTCAGTTATATCATACAATTTGATATCGAACAGGCCATCATGTCGGTCGAGCCTGCAGTAAACATCCTCTATGTTGAGGATGAAGTTGAATATTTCAACCTGTCCGAGTTTGCCAGCCAGCTGCAGTGGAGTGAGGTGTTCGTAGTTTGGAAAAAACCAGACAGCCACTGGGTCAGTTTCTTCAAAGGGAAAGTTTTGAATCTCTTCAATCTTCTCGCACGATCGTTTTGCTAGTCTGTCGTTAAGTGTCTTCATCATGCTAATAACGTCTTCCTGTTTATCAGCATGCAGGCATGAGAATTTCACGAGTGTATGGAAAACTGTGTCACCATAGCTGTTCTGAGCAATCATCCTAGCACCTCCGTTAATCAGTTCCAGCACAATGTCGTCATTACATGTAGCCGCTGCCACAGACAGTGGAAGTTCGCCCATCATCACTGTGTGTGGAAACCGACTTCCTGTTGCTGGGATGGTGAGAAGATGGCGCTTCTCGCTGTGCCTGACCATTGCCTCAACTGCCTCGCAGTTTTCTTTGCTGATTGCTATGTGCAGCGCCGTCTGGCCTTCGTATCTGCCGCCTCTTGTCATTGTTAGCAGTTTGGGACAAAGGGAGATGAGGCTTTCCACCACGATGGCATCTTCGTGGAACTTGGTGGCCAGATGGAGCAAGGTTTCATCATCGTCGCGGTACTTCATCAACATGTCCTTACCTCCACTCTGGCTCTCAAACTGGTTGAGTAGGTCTAGCGTGGCATCGACTCTCTCACTGCCAAGGATGATGCTGTCTGCAAGTTTCTTCAAGTTGATGCTTTCTGTATCATGTCTTCCTTGCTTATCGGCCATCTTAGTGGCCATCTTCCCAGGAAGAATTATTTCGGAATCACAAAAATCTATACATGTATGTTAAAAGTTCCAAATCAGATTTCATTGGATGTAGCTAACTTAGTTTTGATTCCCGGTGGTTTTATGTTTAATAAATTGTGTGATATTGTAGCTTTTCCAGTTATTAAATGTTTTACTTTTTTATTTCTTAGGGTTTGTTTTTCACACTTTATTAGCCATTCATCATTATCCAGAAATGAGTGATTAAGTTTTAATAATTAAAATAAGAACGGCCTATAATCCAGTCCAACACACATTATCATTCCACGTGGATCTAGCTGAATGTTCACTGTATATTTTAGTCAGTTTTTATCAACTTTTTCTCAATATTTGATTTCAGTCCTTCACATCCAGTAAAAACTATATTTATTCTTCAGGCTACCATTACTATTTCAGGTATCCTAGACTTTTTTTTTCAAAAGTTATTACCTGTTAGTATTTGCAGTTGTCTGCATGTTTCTAGTTGTCTACACTAATGTTTCCAGTTGTTTACACCAATGTTTCTAGTGTCAAAGACAAGAGTTCCCAGTTGTCCCAGGATCTAGGCATCTGCTACTTCTGAAAAACAACAAACAACAATTACTATACTTGTATATGTCAGAAAGTGCAGGAAAGATGCCCACAGGAATGAATATCCAGGGACTAAAGATACATGCTGGGTTGGTCCTAAATATTGCTTTTCTTTCCGACTAATACACTTGCTGTGCAGTTGAAATAACCACAGCATAAAGTTTGGTATTTTAAACTGATTGCAAGTGTGTTCTGTATTGTGATTGGTTAACTACATTACTTTTCTGGGATCAAATGAAAATAAACCCGGAAAGCTAATTATCTCATTAGAAAGTGACATCAGTAACAATTGGAACAGGCCAAGTTGATGATTCAAGGGTCTACAGTTAGACTGTAGCCAGGTATTGTTTTCAAGAAATGCCAAATATACAGTTAGTCGGACATCAAATAGCCACAGTTTAAAATGTGCCGACTGTCATTATGTCAGACATCAAATAACCACAGTTTAAAATGTGCCGAGTGTCGTTATGTCAGACATCAAATAGCCACAGTTTAAAATGTGCCTATAGTGTCGTTATGTCAGACATCAAATAGCCTCAGTTTAGAATGTGCCGAGTGTCGTTATGTCAGATGTCAAATAGCCACAGTTTAAAATGTGCCAAGTGTCGTTGTGTCAAACATCAAATAGCCACAGTTTAAAATGTGCCAAGTCTCATTATGTCAGACATCAAATAGCCACAGTTTAAAATGTGAGAGTGTCGTTATGTCAGACATCAAATAGCCACAGTTTAAAATGTGAGAGTGTCGTTATGTCAGATATCAAATAGCCACAGTTTAAAATGTGAGAGTGTCGTTTTGTCAGATGTCAAATAGCCACAGTTTAAAATGTGAGAGTGTCGTTATGTCAGACGTCAAATAGCCACAGTTTAAAATGTGCCTAGTGTTGTTATGTCAGATGTCAAATAGCCACAGTTTAAAATGTGCCAAGTGTCATTATGACAGACATCAAATAGCCACAGTTTAAAATGTGAGAGTGTCGTTTTGTCTGTGTATCCCTGTCTCTCAGTTTTCCTTCCCTCTCTTTGTATCTCTACCTGTTCCTCTATCACTGTTATTTCTTTGTATGTTATTGTCAAAAAACAAATATTTGTTTCTTTTCTGAGGTGTCAGCTAATGTTTGTTTACCATTAAACTCCCTTTGTTTATGCTTGAAGGAAGGAAGGTAATGGTTTATTTAACGATTCACTCAACACATTTTATGTATGGTTATATGGAGTCGGACATATGGTTAAGGACGACACAGATATTGAGGGAGGAAACCCGCTGTCGCCACTTCATGAGCTACTCTTTTTGATTAGCAACAAGGGATCTTTTATATGCACCATCCCATAGAAAGGATAGCACATACCACGGCCTTTGATGTACCAGTTGTGGTGCACTGGCTGGAGCTAGAAATTTGTTTATGCTTGAGGGCGGGATCTAGCTGTCTGTAGTGTGCTCGCCCAAGGTGCTTTGATTGGAAGATTGAATTCCCTCAGACCAATTCTCTGTTTCGATTTGTTTCCATCCCAACCAGTGCCCCACAACTAGTATAGCAAAGGCTATGGTATGTGTTGCCCTATCTATGAGAAAGTGCTGCCCTTGCTCCTAAGACTGTGACCAAAATTAACAAATGTTTAACATTCAATAGCCGATGATTAAACAAAACAAACTTTAACTTCGAACTTTTCACAAACACACAAATACTAACTTATGTTACTTGTCAGGCATTGGATTTAGTTTTATGTTACTTGTCAGGTATTGGATTTAGTTTTATGTTACTTGTCAGGTATTGGATTTAGTTTTATGTTACTTATCAGGTATTGGATTTAGTTTTATGTTACTTGTCAGGCATTGGATTTAGTTTTATGTTACTTGTCAGGCATTGGATTTAGTTTTATGTTACTTGTCAGGCATTGGATTTAGTTTTATGTTACTTATCAGGCATTGGATTTAGTTTTATGTTACTTATCAGGCATTGAATTTAGTTTTATGTTACTTATCAGGCATTGGATTTAGTTTTATGTTACTTATCAGGCATTGGATTTAGTTTTATGTTACTTATCAGGCATTGGATTTAGTTTTATGTTACTTGTCAGGCATTGGATTTAGTTTTATGTTACTTGCCAGGCATTGAATTTAGTTTTGTTTTACTTGCCAGGCATTGAATTTAGTTTTATGTTACTTGCCAGGCATTTGATTTAGTTTTATGTTACTTGCCAGACATTAAATTTAGTTTTGTTACTTGCCAGGCATTGTATTTAGTTTTTTTGTTACTTGCCAGGCATTAAATTTAGTTTTGTTACTTGCCAGGCATTGAATTTAGTTTTTTTGTTACTTGCCTGGCATTGGATTTAGTTTTATGTTACTTGCCAGGCATTGGATTTAGTTTTATGTTACTTGCCAGGTATTGGATTTGAAGATTCTTTTGAAATATTCCCCCACAATGATTGAATATAGGTATTACATCTCATAATTAAATAATCTGTGAATTTGTATGCATTATACGGTGGTTCATGTTTTTTTTACCTTGGGATAAATGTTCATGGAGGTGTGTGAGGTGAGAGGAGCCTCATTATACACTGGTGTGCATAAAATTTGTTTTGTTTAATGACACCACTAGAGCACACTGGATGACAAACATTTGGTAATTTTGACATATAGTCTTAGAGGAAACCCGCTACATTTTTCCATTAGTAGCAAGGGATCTTTTATATGCACCATCCCACAGACAGGCTAGCACATACCACAGCCTTTGATATACCAGTCGTGGTGCACTGGCTGAAACGAAAAAAAGTCCAATAGGCCCACCTACGGAGATTGATCCCAGAACGACCATGTATGAAGTGGGTGCTTTATAGTATGCATAATGCAGGAGAAAATATTGTATACAGTTTGACTTGTTCAGTGTTTCTTGTGATTATGGTGTTTGTAATAACTTCAGATTTATTTTTGTGATAACCATAAAGCGATGTACCTATGGGACCGAGGTCAGTGACTTTAATGGAAGGTAAACATGAACCCACAGTATACAGTCAAACAAAGCTCACTTATAGTCTGGCGTGTCACAGAAACAAGCCAAGAAACGTCAAGCTCTTTATTCCTGTGTGGATTTTAAACAGATAGCTTTCTTTTGACTAACAACACCACTGACACTTGCATATTTAACTCAGGCTGGTCATTACATGTGAAAGTGGGAGTCTAGCTGTTTGAGGAAAAAATACGAGGTCATAACCATTGAATGCAGTAAGGCTTATAATTGTAAGGTTTGTTTTGTTTAACACCACTAGAGCATCATTGGCTATTGGATGTCAAACATTTGGTAATTCTAACATGTAGTCAGCACAGGAAACCCGCTACTTGCAGCAAGGGATCTTTTTTATCTACTTTCCCACAGACAGGAAAACACATACCATGGCCTTTGACCAGTTGTGGTGCACTGGCTGAAATGAAAAAAAACTTAATCAGTTGAATGGATCCCAGGTGGTCCAATCCTGTAATGCAATCACCTCAGGCCAGCACTCAACCAACTGATGTAAAACCTGCCCCATATAATTGTGAGTAGGGAAAGTATAGGCTGTGGTAGGTGGCAACAATGGCTACTAACAATCACTGCCTGTTATTGAACACTATCATACATGTAAATATATATAATTGTGAGTAGGGAAAGTATAGGCTGTGGTGGTGGCAACAATGGCTACTAACAATCACTGCCTGTTAGTGAACACTATCATACATGTAAATATATATAATTGTGAGTAGGGAAAGTATAGGCTGTGGTGGTGGCAACAATGGCTACTAACAATCACTGCCTGTTAGTGAACACTATCATACATGTAAATATATATAATTGTGAGTAGGGAAAGTATAGGCTGTGGTACTGGTGGCAACAATGGCTACTAACAATCACTGCCTGTTAGTGAACACTATCATACATGTAAATATATATAATTGTGAGTAGGGAAAGTATAGGCTGTGGTACTGGTGGCAACAATGGCTACTAACAATCACTGCCTGTTAGTGAACACTATCATACATGTAAATATATATAATTGTGAGTAGGGAAAGTATAGGCTGTGGTACTGGTGGCAACAATGGCTACTAACAATCACTGCCTGTTAGTGAACACTATCATACATGTAAATATATATAATTGTGAGTAGGGAAAGTATAGGCTGTGGTGGTGGCAACAATGGCTACTAACAATCACTGCCTGTTAGTGAACACTATCATACATGTAAATATATATAATTGTGAGTAGGGAAAGTATAGGCTGTGGTGGTGGCAACAATGGCTGCTAACAATCACTGCCTGTTAGTGAACACTATCATACATATAAATATATATAATTGTGAGTAGGGAAAGTATAGGCTGTGGTGGTGGCAACAATGGCTACTAACAATCACTGCCTGTTAGTGAACACTATCATACATGTAAATATATATAATTGTGAGTAGGGAAAGTATAGGCTGTGGTACTGGTGGCAACAATGGCTACTAACAATCACTGCCTGTTAGTGAACACTATCATACATGTAAATATATATAATTGTGAGTAGGGAAAGTATAGGCTGTGGTGGTGGCAACAATGGCTACTAACAATCACTGCCTGTTATTGAACACTATCATACATGTAAATATATATAATTGTGAGTAGGGAAAGTATAGGCTGTGGTACTGGTGGCAACAATGGCTACTAACAATCACTGCCTGTTAGTGAACACTATCATACATGTAAATATATATAATTGTGAGTAGGGAAAGTATAGGCTGTGGTGGTGGCAACAATGGCTACTAACAATCACTGCCTGTTAGTGAACACTATCATACATGTAAAAATATATAATTGTGAGTAGGGAAAGTATAGGCTGTGGTACTGGTGGCAACAATGGCTACTAACAATCACTGCCTGTTAGTGAACACTATCATACATGTAAATATATATAATTGTGAGTAGGGAAAGTATAGGCTGTGGTGGTGGCAACAATGGCTACTAACAATCACTGCCTGTTAGTGAACACTATCATACATGTAAATATATATAATTGTGAGCAGGGAAAGTATAGGCTGTGGTGGTGGCAACAATGGCTACTAACAATCACTGCCTGTTAGTGAACACTATCATACATGTAAATATATGTAATTGTGAGTAGGGAAAGTATAGGCTGTGGTGGTGGCAACAATGGCTACTAACAATCACTGCCTGTTAGTGAACACTATCATACATGTAAATATATATAATTGTGAGTAGGGAAAGTATAGGCTGTGGTACTGGTGGCAACAATGGCTACTAACAATCACTGCCTGTTAGTGAACACTATCATACATGTAAATATATATAATTGTGAGTAGGGAAAGTATAGGCTGTGGTGGTGGCAACAATGGCTACTAACAATCACTGCCTGTTAGTGAACACTATCATACATGTAAATATATATAATTGTGAGTAGGGAAAGTATAGGCTGTGGTGGTGGCAACAATGGCTACTAACAATCACTGCCTGTTAGTGAACACTATCATACATGTAAATATATATAATTGTGAGTAGGGAAAGTATAGGCTGTGGTGGTGGCAACAATGGCTACTAACAATCACTGCCTGTTAGTGAACACTATCATACATGTAAATATATATAATTGTGAGTAGGGAAAGTATAGGCTGTGGTACGTGGCAACAATGGCTACTAACAATCACTGCCTGTTATTGAACACTATCATACATGTAAATATATATAATTGTGAGTAGGGAAAGTATAGGCTGTGGTGGTGGCAACAATGGCTACTAACAATCACTGCCTGTTAGTGAACACTATCATACATGTAAATATATATAATTGTGAGTAGGGAAAGTATAGGCTGTGGTACTGGTGGCAACAATGGCTACTAACAATCACTGCCTGTTAGTGAACACTATCATACATGTAAATATATATAATTGTGAGTAGGGAAAGTATAGGCTGTGGTGGTGGCAACAATGGCTACTAACAATCACTGCCTGTTAGTGAACACTATCATACATGTAAATATATATAATTGTGAGTAGGGAAAGTATAGGCTGTGGTGGTGGCAACAATGGCTACTAACAATCACTGCCTGTTAGTGAACACTATCATACATGTAAGCCTGATGCGCAGTTGGTCTTTGATCGATTCCTGTCAGTGGACCCATTAAATCGGCATATTTCTCAATCCAGCCAGTGCACCACAATACAACCCTACCTTAAAAAAAAGGGCCAATCCTAAAAACATTATTGCACCTTTTAAAATTGTTTATTATCAATATGCAGGTATAAAGAGTACATACATATTATCAATATGCAGGTATAAAGAGTACATACATACATATCAATATGCAGGTATAAAGAGTACATACATATTATCAATATGCAGGTATAAAGAGTACATACATATTATCAATATGCAGGTATAAAGAGTACATACATATTATCAATATGCAGGTATAAAGAGTACATACATACATATCAATATGCAGGTATAAAGAGTACATACATATTATCAATATGCAGGTATAAAGAGTACATACATATTATCAATATGCAGGTATAAAGAGTACATACATATTATCAATATGCAGGTATAAAGAGTACATACATATTATCAATATGCAGGTATAAAGAGTACATACATATTATCAATATGCAGGTATAAAGAGTACATACATACATATCAATATGCAGGTATAAAGAGTACATACATATTATCAATATGCAGGTATAAAGAGTACATACATATTATCAATATGCAGGTATAAAGAGTACATACATATTATCAATATGCAGGTATAAAGAGTACATACATATTATCAATATGCAGGTATAAAGAGTACATACATAACATTTGATCTCAACCTGTAGGGGAAAATGTAGTTAAACAAATAAAAAGGCAGCCTACCCTAATTATCTAAAAAAAAAATCAGCCTTTTTTTCTTGCCTACGGACTGATGCCCTGTTCCACAAAATGATCTTAGTGCTAAGATCACTTTAAGTGCATAACTGCCTTGTACACTTAAGGGAATGGGGCCCAGCTAGGATTACAGTGCTTGTTACAGAACACATATTATACACATATGCAGTGGATGGCTCACCTCAGGCAGCCTTCTACGTTAACCTTTCTGTCCAGGAGCCAAATGGTGCATACTTCTAATTTTTTAGGCACCAAATAGCAAAATTAGGAGCCATATTTATATACCGATAGTGTATGAATGTATATATAGTGTATGCATGTATGCATGCATGTATATATGTATTGATGTATTGATGTATGGATATGTGTGTGTGTTTGGTTCAAATTTAATATTAAAAAACTTTGAAAACCATGAAGTGTATCAGAAAAACAATTGTGCAATTTATATATGTGCTGGCTGACTTTAGTATCTGTAATTGTCTTTTGAGTATTATATCAGAAAGTAAATTCTAAGTCTCTGCCATAACATATTGTAATTATCTGATAAAAAGGGATTTTTACTAAAATGCAGCACTGGAGAGTGGCAGTCCTCTTACATACAAAACACAATGTAAACCCATAGATGTATGCTGTTATAAATATAGAATACGCAGAAATTCAAGTTTGAAAATTATTTTTCTCTGCTTTTTAAAACATGCATTAATGACACAAAGTATTTTACATGGAGAAGGGAAACAAAGCGTCGCCTAGTCGTCACATCGCACATAATACATTCGGGAATCTTTGTATATGTTCGGTATTTGCCTATAGATAACTGGTTTTCTACTTTATTCTCGCATATGATTGTAATGCTTTGTTCCAAACTTGTTTTTTCCTTTTAAATAAAGTGTTTCATAAGGTGTACCAAGAAACATTTTATAACTATTTAGATATTTTTTACTCTAATAATATATGCTTGTTAAAATTTGGCTTCCATCATTTGGCAAAAACATGGTTGTGCTCTGTATTCGTGCTGATCATATTATCGATGATGTAATGATTTTTATCTGTGCGAAATCGAAGGCGAAGTGGATTTAGCCTATGCGCTTAACAAGGTGAATGTTTGTGGTATACAGCGACTATTTCGACAGAGTTGTCCCCAAGTGTGACTATTGCTGGTCTGTTTATATCAACTTTGGTTCGGTTGCCGTGGGGGCGACCGTATAATATGTTTTAGTCACTAAACCAGGGCTTCTCGAATTGTTATAAAATCCACTAGCCATGGGATCAGTGATTTAAAAAATGTACTAGCCACAGTTAAAGATGTATCGCCTAAAGAGAGAGACAGAGCTTAAAAACACTAACATTTGGGTCTTGGGGTGGGAGCAGGGTATTCATATTTTCAACATTTGACAAAAACAAAATTCACTAGCCATCGGGCATGGCAATAGTAATTATTTATTAGCCCAATATTGAATATCACTAGCCATGACAGTGGGGCTACCATAATCTAGAAGCCATCACCAAAAAAATGGTTGCATATGTGACCAATAAATTGATCGCAATTTAGAGGCCTGCATATGTCAAGCCTAGATTAAACATTTTATTAGAGGTATTTGTATGGTGCTATTATTCATTAGGGTTGAAATCTTCACTAATATAAAAAAAGGTATAGAATTACAGTGATAAATGTGCAACGTTGAAATAATGTATCAGACTATTTATAGCATTGTTATAATATAGTAGAAACTGTAATTTATAATGTCTCATTTATAAAGAAAATCTCATAGATAAGATGGTGTTTTAAGTTTAGTTAGAAAACTAAGCTTTGTTTCTGAATGGCACTGTATAAATGTCAAAATGACTATTGTAAAAGAATAAATATTGTGTGACACCACCTGCAAAAATTAGTATAAATTTGACATGGTTTTTTTTTAAAATGTTGTCATTGGAATTTCAGTGTTGCACATATTGGGGCGCCTGTTTGTTGGAAATGGTATATATACTCAACGAAAAAGGTTTTCCTATGCACCAAATAATATACTCTCAAGCAATAGTAATATTTATAAATGGTTGAAGTTTGTGACCTGTGAGGATACACCTTAATTATATAAATTGTCCAGTAATATTTACAAATAACCAACTCATAATTTCTTAAAAATAATTAGATTTTTTCTTCATTACCTTGTGCAGTACATGCATAGGAAGTTTTTTCACTGAGTCTATATTACATCACAAGCAAAGCAAACTTCTGTTTAGTGTTTAGTATATGCGAGTGTGAATAATTTTTACATGCTCATATACCACTAGAGTTTCGAGCACGTCCGTCCTGGGGCCTGTCTCTGGATAGCCAAGGGCTTGTCCTGGGACAGAAAAAAATTAAGCAGACAATTTTGAAATTTACATCCAAAAATTAAATAGAGGGCCTTTAAAATTTTGATGTGCATCTCTAATTAATATAATTAATAAAGAAAATTCTACTCATTAAATCTGATCGCTAAATTAGATCGGGTGGTCAAAAAGAAATTAGATAAGTTTATGGCCTGACTCGGGATGGAGAAGGGGGGGGGGGGGAGGGGGTAGAGTTGAAAATGGGCAGAAGTTTCAAAATAGCAATTAGTAAAAAAAGTTAATAGAGTTTAAAAAAAAGAAAGAAAAAAGTTACAAGCCAAAAATAAAAAGAATTGTCTGCTCGGTCGAATATTTATATAATTTGGAGCATTTTAGAAGGACAGTCCAAAAATAAATAAGTGAAAGAAGAGAGGATCGGACTATTTAATAATATTAAAAAAAGAAAGTAATTTCGACATCAACTTTTGAATGAAGGTCTAAAAGTTTAAAGTCTGATCTATATGTCCACACGAGTGGCCTCGTTAAGGCCGTTAGGGTGCACAGGTTGCAGGGACGAGATGGGTTGCATCCCGTCAAGAAAACCCCTAGATTGACAGTCAATAGACGTTGAAGGTGTAGTGCTGTGCTGAAATACAGATCTTGAGAAGCCGGATCCATCTGAACGAGAGAGAGAATCAGACTAGGGTATAGTCCAGTCGTCATTGGTTGGTATAGTGGTGCGGACGAGCCCGACTCCGGAGGATACGAGAGGGTATCACAATAAAACAAAGTAAAGTCTAGAAAAGAGTAGTAGGGGCCGACCCCGCTTCCTATTTCTTCTTAGAGTGGGGTGGTCAATCTTCCAGTGCTGCTAGGACAGGCTTGGACATGTAGAGACTAAATGCGAACAACCGTGGCGTTCTGCAGAATGGTCATCATACGAGTCACGAAAAAAACAAGTCAACATAGTCAGATGGAGAAATGACGTGCAGGCAAGGAATCTTGCTAAAAAAGAATCCAACCTGGTGGTGCAGACTGTCGAAACAAGAAGCGTTCCAACGTTCAATCAGTTCCAATGGCCGCATACATCCCAGTAGAAAACTTCACTTTGTTGACAAAAACAACAAAAGTGAAGGATCCCCAAGTCGAGCCGCGAAAGCACGTGGAGTGTGCATAAACATGTCTTACCTCGATGAGCTCCAGACTGGGAATGTTTAGTATATGTATTCATTCTTATGACCAAGGGGTGGGACATAGCCCAGTAGTAAAGCACTTGCCTGATGTGTGATCGGTCTAGGATCGATCCCTGTCAGGCCCATTGGGCTATTTCTCATTCCAGCCAGTGCTCCACGACTGGTACATGTATATCAAAGGCCGTGGTATGTGCTATCCTGTCTGTGGGATAGACATTCAAAAGATTCCTTGCTACTAATGGAAAAATGTAGTTGGTTTCCTTTCTTAGACTATATATGTCAAAGCCAGTGCACCACAACTGAACAAAGGCTGTGGTATGTGCTATCCTGTCAATGAAAAAGTGCATGTAAAAGATTCCTTGCCTCTAATGAAAAATGTAGCGGGTTTCCTCTGATGACTACAAGTCAGAATTACCAAATGTTTGACATCCAATAGCCGATAATTAAATAATCTCTGTGCTCCAATGGACACGTTAAAACAAAAGAAACTTTATATATGTCAAAATTACCAAGTGTTTTACATCCAGTAGCCGATGATTAATAAATCTGTATACTCTAGTGGTGTCGATAAACAAAACAAACTTAAAAAATGTGTGACCACTGCCTATCATAAAAGCCCCAAATAATATTTTCTTGTTTGTCCTCAGCTGAACCTTTTTTTGCAGACCTGGTATCATATAATATTCATTTGGTTTCCCACTATTGTCACTGAATATCCCTCACCAGTTTCTTGTTAAAATGGCCAACATGCTAGACCAAAGATTTTGTAATTTTTGCATTAACTGACTAAACCAGTGTTTGAAAATAAAATTCACTCTGTTATCCTGTGCGTTATACATTTAGATAAGAACAGATTTATTTACCATGGTAAATTCATTCTCAAAAGCTTTTAAATTCTTATCAGAAAATAATAAATTATATTTCTTAAACTACTAGGAAAATCAATATTGCTGTGGTACTGAGCAAATAGTTACTCAGCATATTTGACAAAAGGAAAATCTGATTTTTATAACTACCATACATGTAAGTTGTAACCAGGCATGAGAATTTGCTGCATTTAAGCAATTTGCCATGTCTTAGGAGCCACCAGGACTATTCCTGTAATTTGTGCAAATCTAAGATCTCAAAATGCTATTATAGGGGCCTAAGGGTTGGGGTGGGGTGGTAGGTAAAACATTTTCGAAATACTTCAAGAAACAGAAAACCTTTAATATATAGTCAAATTAAAAACTGCACAACCATTTCATCTTGTCTGATTAGCAAATATGACAGAAGAACATGTTAAATAAGGGTTGGGTTTTTTTATTGTATGACGTCCAAAGAAAAAATAGGAATAAATGTTGAGTCAAAAATCAGTTCGATGTGCCCACAGCATTCATCAAAACCACAGTCAAAATGGTAATTCACATGCAGAGTCGTCTGATGAAATCACTGGTTCAGTAGCGCGTATGCCCTCCATGTGTACCCACAACTTTAAGGCAACGCCTTCTCAATGACTGCCTTATGCATGTAAAGACTGCATTGGGGATATGGTGCCATTGTTCCGCTAATGAGGCACAAAGTTCCTGCAAAGTCTGTGGAGGGTTCCTGAGAGTGCCCAAGCGTCTTCCCAGCACATCCCAGATGTGCTCGATGGGATTCAGGTCGAGTGACCTTGAAGGCCAATCCATGACATTGATGCCCACATTCCTCAGGTAATCCCTTGTCAAGATGGCCATGTGGGGTTAGGTGTTGTCATGCTGAAAGATCAGGCCTGGACGATGAGCTGCCATGAAGGGTACAAGTTCCTGGTCGCGGTACGCAGCAGAGTTGAGGTTGCCATGGATGACAAGAAGTCGAGAACGTCTATTTCCACAGAAAGCACCCCAAACCATTAAACTTCTGCCTCTGAATCTGTCAACTTCACTGACACTACAATGAGCATGATGTTCAACATGTTGTCTCCAAACCCTCTACATGCCATCGGCAAATCGCAGTGTGAATCTTGATTCATCGCTAAACACGACTATTCCATTCCCTCGGAGTCCATCGCAAGTGACGTGCCCACAGTTGACGTCTGTGAAAATGGGTCCAACACATGGGCGCCGTGCTAGGAGGTAAGCGGTTCGCACCCGATTTCAGATCATTTGCATGGACACCTGACGTCTGAAAAGCAATCATAAATTGCCCATTGACTGCAACCTAATGCCCTTGCAACGTCAGCTACTGACGTTCCCGCGTGCAACACGCCAACAGCACATTCATGCTGCACATTTGTGAGGCGTGGCATCGAACCTGGTCGTAACAAATATTGTTTTAATGTGGGGTTTTTTGTTTTATCAGACTACTGTGAGCAAGTAATGATGAAAACGTGTGTGCTGTTATAGTCAACTGACCAGTGGCACGTGCAAAACCACTTTTGCCTCAATGGTGGTGTGCATGTGCTATGGATCAGGTCACGTGGGCTGTGATGGGCCTCAAATGGAGTGTAGACATTGCCATTACAATATTTATTCCTGAAAAATACCTGCTTTCAACACTCATTGACTTTATTCATAGTTTAGATTGTGAAGTTTTTAATTTGATTTGGTATATGTAGATTATTACCAGTGTTTTTAATTTGATTTGGTATATGTAGATTATTACCAGTGTTTTTAATTTGATTTGGTATATGTAGATTATTACCAGTGTTTTTAATTTGATTTGGTATATGTAGATTATTACCAGTGTTTTTAATTTGATTTGGTATATGTAGATTATTACCAGTGTTTTTAATTTGATTTGGTATATGTAGATTATTACCAGTGTTTTTAATTTGATTTGGTATATGTAGATTACTACCAGTGTTTTTAATTTGATTTGGTATATGTAGATTATTACCAGTGTTTTTAATTTGATTTGGTATATGTAGATTACTACCAGTGTTTTTAATTTGATTTGGTATATGTAGATTACTACCAGTGTTTTTAATTTGATTTGGTATATGTAGATTATTACCAGTGTTTTTCGGTATTGTCAATATTAGGAACAACAATTGTATTATGCGAGCCTAATAAATTATTTTTATTCCTAATATATGATATTGATGATACTGAAACACACGAGGGATTTAATCTCTTTATCATATAATTTCAAATTTAATCCAACCTTTTTGTAAACTGTATATGCAACTTTAATTCCAGTCAACCATCATTTTTTTTAATGAAAATGACATCAAACTGGAATGATGTCATTTTAGATGTCCATACATAACATATTTTTGTTTGATAACTATGAATGGATATGTCAGTTATGGTATGTCACCATAGTAGTACATTTGCTTAAATGTCAATAAACATAGTGCCGTGACCTCGATTAATCTAATTTGCAAATTTATCAAATTCTGAAAGTACTGTATGTGATCTGAAAAATATCGCATACCATGATCACACTGGATATGCTATACATATATACATACATACATATATATATATATATATATACATGTATATATGTATATATATATAGTGAACAAAAAAAGAAACTTCCGATTTGTACATATAGTATTTGTTGTGTTAAAGAATTCATTGTGTAATGAAATTATATAGGTAGTATTAGCCTTGAGCTGTATTATCAGGATTCATGAATTTTATCGATTATTTTTGCACTGTTAATCGTCGACAACGTGAAATTCAATTTGCATGTGCATGCATGGTTCGACATGTCCCGTGTAGTATTCGGTCAATTTGTTTTACTTGTCTTACTGACATTGTTGAACGAAAACACTTCAAAATTTGTAAAAAAATTATCTTTTTTTACATTGTAGCATTTTTAGTATGCCAAGAATACCCAATAATTTACGCGAACAGGCGATTGGCATGCTTGATGCTGGCATGTCGACAGAAGACGTTGCAAGGCATGTTGGGAGTTCTAGTCGAGTGAAAGATTTCGAACGACAGGAAGCACCAACGACTTGCCACGTCGTGGACGTCCGTGTGTTACAACGCGTGGTCAAGACTGCTATATCATGAACACGCATTTGCGCAATCGATTCCAAACTGCCACTGCCACTGCTGCTAACACACCTGGGCTTCATAATAACCGAATCAGTGGGCAAACTGTTCGTAATCGTCTGCGGGAGAACGGTTTATATGCACGACGTTCTTATGTCGGATGCGTTTTAACGCAACGTCATCGTCTAAATCGTCTTAATTGGGCACGTGTACACACTCGGTGGACACGGTGACGCTGGAATACCGTTCTTTTTTCGGATGAATCCAGATTTTCTTTACAACGTGGTGATGGCAGGGTGCGCGTCTACCGTAGGAGAAATGAGTGCTATGCTGACTGTTGTGTTCTTGAACGAGATCGTTTCGGGGGTGGGGGTTATGTCATGGTCTGGGCAGCCATTGCCCATGGTTATAGTTCACCACTAGTCGTCATTGATGGCAATTTAAATGCTCAACGTTACCGCGATGACATTCTCGCTCATCATGTCATTGCTCTGTTCCATAACAACGCCAACATCTCGATTTGTCAGCATGATAATGCCACCTCTCATACAGCTAGAGACACTGTAAATTTTCTTAGGACAAATAACATTGATTTCATTGATGACTGGCCCGCTAAAAGTCCTGATCTCAACCCCATCGAACATATCTGGGATAGTCTGGACAGACAATTGAGGCGTCGTCCCAACCCACCCGCTAACGTCAACGAACTTCGTCAAGCGCTCATTGAGGAATGGAACAATATTCCACAGGCAGAAATCAACACTTTAGTCAATTCTATGCGCCTGCGATGCACTGCAGTGGTCAATTCAAGAGGTGGTCATACCCGTTATTAAGTGGGTGTTTGTTTTTTTAACCCCTACCACACTTGGTCAAAATTTCTCCCAGTTTCTGTTAACCTATGTATATGTATATGTATATGTATATGTATATGTATATATACTCTTCAAAAAAAGAAACGCAAAAGGGTACAAATGAGTTATAACTCCGATTTTATGTTTTCTACCGGTTCATGCTTTGTGAATATAAGGTCATTGCATGTCCCAAACACATTCCCACGGTTACATTCGATAAAACGCAGCTACTGTAAAATAAAGTTTCAAAATATTAATATTCGCAAAAACGCAGCCACGTGCAAACCATGTCACCACTGCACGTGCGTTGTCTGCACGTGCAACATGAACACCGACAGTATAAAAGTGCAGGGTGTTCGCTTGCCTGGCCTCTGTATCTGGCCGACAGTTGACAATCCAGGACATGCCACGTCTCAGTGAACCGCAGAGAAACAATGCCATCAGCCGACTAGACGCAGGCGAATCCAGAACGGCCGTTGCCAGGGCATTCCATGTGTCCCCAAGCACCATCTCCAGACTGTGGGACCGTTACCAGCAACATGGATCAACACGTGACCTCCCTAGATCCGGTCGACCACGGGTCACTACCCCCGGGCAGGACCGCTACATCCGGGTACGCCACCTTCGGGAACGATTGACTACTGCCACCTCCACAGCCGCAGCAATACCAGGTTTGCGCAGGATATCCGACCAGACCGTACGGAACCGCCTACGTGAGGTAGGAATTCGTGCCAGACGTCCAGTTCGAGGTGTCATCTTAACACCACAACACCGTCGACTCCGACTGCAGTGGTGCCAGATTCATCGACAATGGCCTCAACTGCGATGGAGACAGGTGTGGTTCAGTGACGAGTCCCGATTTCTGCTCCGACGTCATGATGGAAGATGTCGCGTGTATAGGCGTCGTGGTGAACGTTATGCGGCAAACTGCGTGCAGGAAGTGGACAGATTCGGCGGGGGTAGTGTCATGGTGTGGGCAGCCATCTCACACACTGGCAGAACTGACCTGGTCCACGTGCAGGGCAACCTGAATGCACAGGGCTACATTGACCAGATCCTCCGGCCACACATCGTTCCAGTTATGGCCAACGCCAACGCAGTGTTCCAACATGACAACGCCAGGCCTCACACAGCACGTCTCACAACGGCTTTCCTACAGAACAACAACATTAATGTCCTTCCTTGGCCATCGATATCACCGGATTTGAACCCAATTGAACATCTATGGGACGAGTTGGACCGACGCCTCCGACAGCGACAACCACAGCCCCAGACCCTGCCCGAGCTGGCAGCAGCCTTGCAGGCCGAGTGGGCCACCATCCCCGGACGTCATCCGTACTCTGGTTGCTTCAATGGGCAGGCGGTGCCAGGCAGTTGTCAACACACGCGGAGGCCACACCCGGTATTGACTCCAGATGACCTTGACCTTGGTGGTGTGTCCTATCACTTACTCACAATGGACTAGAGTGAATTGTGAACAATCCTGCAACATTTGGTAATTATCGGACTCACCATTCAATAATTAAATCAATTCTCCAAATGTTACGACAATGTGGTTTTGCGTTTCTTCTTTTGCAGAGTATATATATATATATATATATATATATATATATATATATATATATATATATATATATATATATATATATATATATATGTATATATATATACATGTATATATATATACATGTATGTGTATATATATATATATATATATATGTATATATATATACATGTATATATATACATGTATGTGTATATATATATATATATATATATAGGGTTGAAAAAAATCTGATTTTTTAAATTTAAATCAGATTTTTTTTTTTTTTTTTTTTTACTTTAATTTGGAGCTTCTAAATTGAATACTTGCTGCCTATTAAATACACGATTTGGAAGCTTCACTGCATTCTGAAAGGAAATACCTCGAACATCTAGAAATGAGGCAACAAAATGCATTTTGGGGATTATTGAGTTAATGTTTAAGTACTTGGTGTTTAGTCAGGATGGCTATATAAGGTGATTTGACACGTGAAGTCAGTGACTTCAAATCACATCTGTTAGATCTGACTCTAGAGCATCCCCAAATGCGTCCAATTTACCACATTGAAGCAGAGTGGCTTCACTTGACACCTTCTATTGTGTTGATCTCCCAGGATCATCCCAACCATAGATTTGGGGGAATTGTCACTGATCAGTATGACTTGTTAGACTACATTGTGTTGAAATCTGATTGCAATTCAATTATAAATACATGTAAAAATAATTGTCTAGTGTAAGTAACAATTGATTTTAAATAACACTTCATTTTTTGTACTGCAAGTTAATTGATAAATCACGTTTACAAAATAATCAATAAAAGTAAATGCAATAATCATAAAAATCAAATGAAACATAATAAAAAAAAAAAAAATCGAAATGCATGTTTTGTTTATTTTTTTTGCAGTGATTTAATCAATGATTTAAATGAAACAACTCTGTATATATATATATATATATATATATATATATATATATATATATATATATGTATATATATGTTATGTTAGAAATTTCCAATGAGTTGATCAATGTCTGTACTTACACATAGTCTTCCATTGGCAGCTGGGTAACTGATAATAATAATATTAATGATATAAGTAAGCAGTTTTGTGCAGGTTTTGCCATTAGCAGGAAATCCGGAGCTGTAATCTGTGAGATATCAGGCATTTGGTTGGCTCGGATTTCATTTCTGTGTATTTAACCACCTACGGGTACATACGTCAGTATCGATGTGCATGAACTTCTAACTGTGTTTAAGATTTTTATAAGGCATTGCTATAGCTACTATGAGCCATAGGTTAGAGGTGGTATATAGAGTCATTGCCCGCACGTATATAAACATATCAGCCATTTTTGCTATACATGCAGTGTACATAATGTAACTTTTCAAGATAATTGGCCATGATTCAAAATTCACTGATAAAATAATCGATAAAACTAAGAGCATTTAAGAAGTAGAGGTCGAGTATTGTTGATTGTAAAAGTGATAAATAATAGAATACTCCTGATTAACACCACTCACAGAAGCTAGGTCCTGTTTGCTTGTTTTAAGTGTGTTTATACTACTAGCAGAAACTGAGGAGAGCTAGAAAAGGAATGCTTGATTAAGAAAATGTTTTATTTAATGACACACTCAACACATTTTATTTACGGTAACGGTATATGGCGTCGGATGTTTGTTTAAAGACACCTCAGCACATTAAAACAATTACACTTATTTTGAGCCCATATCATTATATGAATACTTGGTGAAGAGAGAATAATCCACTGCACCATAAGGACCAGTTGTACTGAATAATAATAATAAGAAGTTTGTTTTGTTTAACAACACCACTAGAGCACATTGATTAATTAATCATCGGCTATTAGATGTCAAACTTTTGGTAATTCTGACATATAATCATCAGAGGAAACCCGCTACATTGTTCAGTTAGCTGCAAGGCATCTTTTATATGCAGGATAGCACATACCACACCCTTTGATATACTAGTCGTGTGTACACGTACTGAATAAGCAACACAGGTCGGGAAGTAGCCCAGTGGTAAAGCGCTCACTTGATGTGCGGTCTGTTTGGGATCGATCCCCATCAGTGGGCCCCTTGGGCTATTTCTCGTCACAGCCAGTGCACCGTGATTGGTATGTCAAATGTATGTGCTATCCTGTCTGTGGGATGGTGCATATGAAAAGATCCCTTGCTACTAATGGAAAAAAAGTGTAGCAGGTTTCCTCTCTATGACTCAAAATTACCATATGTTTGACATCCACTAGCCGATGATTAATAAATCAATTTGCTCTAGTGGTGTCGTTATAAAACCCAAAAGGTTTTTTCAATAAACAACACAGGATGTTTGCTGCATCGCTCAAATCATGCTTTGTCTTCCATAGTGTAATATCAACATGCTGGATTGTGCATGGTTATAGATCAAATATAAGTTGATCCTGTTATATGTTTTTAAGGCTTGACAGTAGTATTTATTTATTTATTTATTTATTTATCCAGGCTCGAAGGGAGTGAGGGTGGAGGGGCAGAGCTGTTTTAAAATAACACACTTGCTAATTGATGCAGGGGTGAAAATAGGCTCAAATTCCTGCCAGACATTCGGTCCGGTAACCTACAAATTAGACCAAATTTAGTAAAACCTGCCAGACATTTGGTCCGGTAACCTACAAATTAGACCAAATTTAGTAAAACCTGCCAGACATTTGGTCCGGTAACCTACAAATTAGACCAAATTTAGTAAAACCTGCCAGACATTTGGTCCGGTAACCTACAAGTTACACAGAACTGAAGCAAAACCTGCCAGACCAGACATGATCATAAAATACAAATGGAAAATAATTGCTGGTCCAATATGTCCAACTTAATTTATGTCTACAGGTCCAATCCTAAAGTTAAAAAAAAAAAATCACTTAAAATATCACTTAAAATTTAAATTGTCTCTCATTGCTCTACAAGTGTGTATTATCATGCTGCAACACAGGCCTCAGATATGTCAAATAAGAGGGTAATTAGTTGAGGCCATTTGACCTAGCCTCTACAAGTGTGTATTATCATGCTGCAACACAGGCCTCAGATATGTCAAATAAGAGGGTAATTAGTTGAGGCCATTTGACCTAGCCTCTACAAGTGTGTATTATCATGCTGCAACATAGGCCTCAGATATGTCAAATAAGAGGGTAATTAGTTGAGGCCATTTGACCTAGCCCGTTGGAGGTTTTTAGGAGGCATTACAGCCAGAAGGCAGGGCAACAAGGCAAACTATGACAGGTGTCTTAATATAACACCCATTCAAAATAAATAAGTGAACAGTTTCATAGTTGTTTTTTTTTATATAAAATAACTAACTGTCAAGAGTCACATTTGAGTATGATGAACAATTAACATGTAACTCAAGGTATGTCCATATTGGCAGTGAGACTGTTTAATTTTCAGGGCATTACATGGAGCATATGATTAGGGCATGCATTGCTGCAGTTTGCCAAATGACCACTGTTCAAATCTTTCCCTGTTGCTAGCTACCTGTATATAATTGTATTGACCGTTTCTGTGTACTACTGTGCATACATCTTTAATTTATCTATTAATCATGGCATCTGTCTGCTTCTTTCAATCATAGCATCTGTCCATTTCATCAAACAACACTGCTGTTCTCCACACTCTAATTGGGAATGGCAGTTTATTTATTCAGTGAACATTATTTTATGGTAGTAATCTAATTGAGGTTCAAGCATGCTCTCCTGGGCACACACTTTGGCTGAAGCTAATGGTTACTGTTGTTGAAACAGAAGCGAGGCACCTCTTGTAATGGCTAAAAGCATCACGTTGTTGTGTGTCATTAAGCAAATACCTATGAATATTTTCTTGTGTGGAAATTAATGTATACATGTAGGTACTTGAAGTTTATATGAATAGATTATGATACAGTTACATATTTGTAAGTTTATAAGACAGATATAAAAACTACCAAAAAAAATCCACAAACATTTACCAAGTAATAATAATATAAGTTAAAAAACCAAACATGTTTACTTACTGTAGAATTTAGTGTTTAAAATGAGATAAGTCAACCCATCTATTCCTGTATATAGCTACATGTACATAGTCTATAGACTATAAGGTAATTTTCTTTTTACATTCATGCTCTTGATAGAAATGTCTAAAATGATTTGATCATGTGACCTATGTTTTTGTTTGATTTCACTAGCTGTCCCAACAAGCACTTACATTGTCTTTCATTCCCATAGTTGCTAATTTAATGTTATTTTAGCAAGTTTTGAATACAGACAACTTTTAAACATATTTTGGTATTTTTCATAAATGCATGAAGTTTTTGGCCTATATATTATATCATGGAAATGTCATGTATCCAGTTTAGTGTTATTGTAAAGAAATGCAAAGTGACGTCATTGGAATATTGATGTCATACAAATTCAAAATTAGCTTGGTCACATTAAAATAAAAACTCATCTGTTTACCTGTCAAAATTGTTTCCAGTTATATATTGAGCAGAAAACACCATTTACATGTCAGTATGTTTTTATTTTTCACAATTTTAGACAAATATTAAGTTTAATTATATAAGTTTTAAAAATTGAAAGAAAGAAATAGTACCTTTCGTCAACTATGTCATATAATTTTTTTTACTGTTATAAGAGGTATCTTTATTGTGCATGAAAACAAGGGTGCGAAGAGTGAATGTTGTCGTCCTTAATGCATATTTTGCACTAAAATTATTGTCCTCTAGAATTTAAAATTTTAAAGTGTACATTTCCAAGATATTGTCAAGTGTTTAAGTATTTTTATCTAGAATTAATATCTAGAATTTAAAATTTTAAAGTAAAAAAAAAAGAAGCAAAATTTCCTACCTTATGTACTGCATACATGAACGTACATTTTACATGGGTGAAGGTGTACGTAAGATAGTAAGATAAAATTTCACAAAGTTTGAAACGAGACAAATAGCTTACCTTACGTGTGATCACATGCAGGTACATGTTGTCTGGACTAAGCCCATGAGTGTATATTTGACTCGATGGCTTGCATACACAGGTACGACGTGTACCAGTACCGGTATGCGGTATCATTGATCTGACATGCACTCGGCTCCTCAGCAACATCTGCATCATTTATTCATGGATTCTTTGCAACTACGTAGGAGTCTGTTTGAGGAAGAGCCTGTCAAAGTGGCACTCTTCATCGCACACATTATTGATTGTGATTACCTGATTTTACTTATTGATTGCAATTACCTGATTTTACTTATTGATTGTGATTACCTGATTTTACTTATTGATTGCAATTACCTGATTTTACTTATTGATTGTGATTACCTGATTTTACTTATTGATTGCAATTACCTGACTTTACTTATTGATTGTGATTACCTGATTTTACTAATTGATTGTGATTACCTGATTTTACTTATTGATTGCAATTACCTGACTTTACTTATTGATTGTGATTACCTGATTTTACTTATTGATTGTGATTACCTGATTTTACTTATTGTTTGTGATTACCTGACTTTACTTATTGTTTGCAATTACCTGATTTTACTTATTGTTTGCAATTACCTGATTTTACTTATTGATTGTGATTACCTGATTTTACTTATTGATTGCATTACCTGACTTTACTTATTGATTGTGATTACCTGACTTTACTTATTGTTTGCAATTACCTGATTTTACTTATTGATTGCGATTACCTGATTTTACTTATTGATTGCATTACCTGACTTTACTTATTGATTGTGATTACCTGACTTTACTTATTGTTTGCAATTACCTGATTTTACTTATTGATTGCAATTACCTGATTTTACTTATTGATTGTGATTACCTGACTTTACTTATTGTTTGCAATTACCTGATTTTACTTATTGATTGCAATTACCTGATTTTACTTATTGATTGCATTACCTGAGTTTACTTATTGATTGTGATTACCTGACTTTACTTATTGATTGCGATTACCTGATTTTACTTATTGATTGTGATTACCTGACTTTTCTTATTGATTGTGATTACCTGATTTTACTTATTGATTGCATTACCTGATTTTACTTATTGATTGCATTACCTGATTTTACTTATTGATTGCATTACCTGAGTTTACTTATTGATTGTGATTACCTGATTTTACTTATTGATTGCAATTACCTGATTTTACTTATTGATTGCATTACCTGAGTTTACTTATTGATTGTGATTACCTGACTTTACTTATTGATTGCGATTACCTGATTTTACTTATTGATTGTGATTACCTGACTTTTCTTATTGATTGTGATTACCTGATTTTACTTATTGATTGCATTACCTGATTTTACTTATTGATTGCATTACCTGATTTTACTTATTGATTGCATTACCTGAGTTTACTTATTGATTGTGATTACCTGACTTTACTTATTGATTGCGATTACCCAAGTTTACTTATTGATTGCGATTACCCAAGTTTATTTATTGATTGCAATTACCTGATTTTACTTATTGATTGCAATTACCTGACTTTACTTATTGATTGTGATTACCTGATTTATTGATTGCAGTTACCTTACTTTACTTATTGATTGCAGTTACCTTACTTTACTTATTGATTGCAGTTACCTGACTACTTATTGATTGTGATTACCTGATTTTACTTATTGATTGCAGTTACCTGATTTTACTTATTGATTGCGATTACCCGAGTTTACTTATTTATTGTGATTACCTGATTTTACTTATTGATTGCGATTACTCGAGTTTACTTATTGATTGCGATTACCTGACTTTAATTATTGATTGTGATTACCTGATTTTACCAATCAGCATCGTCACCGGCACTGCACAATATGTACAGAGAGTGCTAGAAGAACACAACTGTCTGCATCTGTTAATTTGATTATATTTACAATCAGTCAGTTGGAGAAGCTGATTAGTACTAAATGGGTGTTAAAAGAAAAATACACATCTACAGAAATTAATTGAGTTATTTTTACAACCAATCCATCATGGACTGGACACTAATTGTTGTATATATGTAGTAGTTTTGGTATAAAGTAATCCCACTGGCAAAAGCCTATAGCATGTGTTTGTGTTATCTCATCGAGAGGTATTATGTAGGCCTGTACCAGCTGTTTGTGTTATCTAGAGAGGTATTATGTAGGCCTGTACCAGCTGTTTGTGTTATCTAGAGAGGTATTATGTAGGCCTGTACCAGCTGTTTGTGTTATCTAGAGAGGTATTATGTAGAACTGTACCAGCTGTTTGTGTTATCTAGAGAGGTATTATGTAGGCCTGTACCAGCTGTTTGTGTTATCTAGAGAGGTATTATGTAGAACTGTACCAGCTGTTTGTGTTATCTAGAGAGGTATTATGTAGAACTGTACCAGCTGTTTGTGTTATCGAGAGAGGTATTATGTAGAACCGTACCAGCTGTTTGTGTTATCGAGAGAGGTATTATGTAGGCCTGTACCAGCTGTTTGTGTTATCTAGAGAGGTATTATGTAGGCCTGTACCAGCTGTTTGTGTTATCTAGAGAGGTATTATGTAGAACTGTACCAGCTGTTTGTGTTATCTCACCAAAGAAAACAATATTTTTGGTGTCCCCAATGCATTTTCTTCTGATTCCAAGGAAAGAAATGACTGTGTGTTTATCAACACTGTAGCATATCTCAACTAGTGCCAAACTGTTGTAATTTGATCGTCAGTCATTAGTTAGATTCAGTCATCAGTTACAATCAGTCATCAGTTACAGTTACAGTCAGCACCAATCAATCAACTCTCAGTTACACTGTCGGCTACAATTATGTGGACTAAACTCCAACAAGAGCCTTGTGTGTTGGAAAGATGCATACCCGGACTAACACATACTGACATTTTAACAAATGAAAAACATGTAATTTTAGAGTTAATAAAAAACCCATGATTATTCCTGCTAACTGAGGGCAGCCAGTTTGTTTAGTTTTTGTGACGTCTGGTGGTATAGCTTGGGGCGAAGTGACGTCAGCTCCGTCCAGCTTCTCTATGCACAGTGTAAACAAACGCTCTAATTCGCTTTCATCAACTTGACTTGTAAAACAACTTAAATGACTTTATAGTATAATAAACTATTTAACTAAATATATTTCAGTTTGCATCAATATAACGAAATGGAGTTATAATATTTTTTTTTTTTTAAAACCAAAGAAAAAATGAATATTATTAGGCCTATTGGTAGGATATGTTCGAGCAAAAATGACCACTCATGATACCCAAGTGATAATTTTCTTTTCTTTGAGACTAATTGGACAGTTTTGTGATTCTAGATGGGGAAAGTCTACTTAATCAAGGGTTTTACAGAATTACTTATAGGGCGTATTCACTGGGATGGTATAAAATGGCTGCACCTGTTATATATAATAGCCGTCACATTTAACCGTTTTATTAATTAACTATACGATTATACTTGTTGATATTAAGCAATAATGTGCATTATGTATCGTTGAATATGTATGCCAGTCCAAAAGCCTTGCTTTAGCATTCCTTTAATAAGAATTTAAATTTGAATGTTGTCATCATATTCACCATGATAGACCCTACAAATTGCTACTTTTATCTTTAGTAACTTTTTGATGTATGAACACTTGAAAACTAACACCCTCACCAATGTATTTATATTAATTCCATCATCTAAACTTGAGAAACAATTATTGTTAAAATTTCCCCACAAAATCGATTATGGATTTTTATAATTGATCATCACATCGGTAGAGTGAAACCAAACAATGTTTGATTATAACTGACCATTGGAACATTGTATATGAAAGGTTGTGGTACGTATTGGTCAAGTCCTGGAGTTTGGTTTATAACTGACCATTGGAACATTGTATATGAAAGGTTGTGGTACGTATCGATCAAGTCCTGGAGTTTGGTTTATAACTGACCATTGGAACATTGTATATGAAAGGTTGTGGTACGTATCGATCAAGTCTTGGAGTTTGGCTTATAACTGACCATTGGAACATTGTATACGAAAGGTTGTGGTATGTATTGGTCAAGTCCTGGAGTTTGGTTTATAACTGACCATTGGAACATTGTATATGAAAGGTTGTGGTACGTATCGATCAAGTCTTGGAGTTTGGCTTATAACTGACCATTGGAACATTGTATATGAAAGGTTGTGGTACGTATCGATCAAGTCTTGGAGTTTGGTTTATAACTGACCATTGGAACATTGTATATGAAAGGTTGTGGTACGTATTGGTCAAGTCTTGGAGTTTGGTTTATAACTGACCATTGGAACATTGTATATGAAAGGTTGTGGTACGTATCGATCAAGTCTTGGAGTTTGGCTTATAACTGACCATTGGAACATTGTATATGAAAGGTTGTGGTACGTATCGATCAAGTCTTGGAGTTTGGCTTATAACTGACCATTGGAACATTGTATATGAAAGGTTGTGGTACGTATCGATCAAGTCTTGGAGTTTGGCTTATAACTGACCATTGGAACATTGTATATGAAAGGTTGTGGTACGTATCGATCAAGTCTTGGAGTTTGGCTTATAACTGACCATTGGAACATTGTATATGAAAGGTTGTGGTACGTATCGATCAAGTCTTGGAGTTTGGCTTATAACTGACCATTGCAACATTGTATATGAAAGGTTGTGGTACGTATCGATCAAGTCTTGGAGTTTGGCTTATAACTGACCATTGCAACATTGTATATGAAAGGTTGTGGTACGTATCGATCAAGTCTTGGAGTTTGGCTTATAACTGACCATTGCAACATTGTATATGAAAGGTTGTGGTACGTATCGATCAAGTCTTGGAGTTTGGCTTATAACTGACCATTGCAACATTGTATATGAAAGGTTGTTCTGACACAAGTCTCAAAATCAATACTTGGAGTGAGCTTTAGCAAGGTCCAAGGATTGATTTTCTTAAAATTCTTGTCAGAAAAAAATATCTACAAAAGGATGAGTACTAGAAATATTTTCAAACTTATAATTTAGTATAATTTTTATAATACTCACCATATTTTATTTTTATACTGTGACATCACTTCTTTTCTAAGCTGATATATATTACATCACTAAAAGGAATGCATGCAGCATTGCATATTATATTACGTGACGTCAGATACTAACTTTGCTTAGAGAATGACGTAATCAACAAGTCTACCTCCTAAACGACGAGACCAGTTGATCAATGAAAAGGGCGTATTACTGTTTAGGGGACGTGTGCTAGATGGTTTTTCTAGCACAGCTTTCTGGCACCTTTCTACTGGTTGATTGAACTAGAAATTACTCTCCTAATTAGACTTGTAGTGTATCTGTTCAACAGTGATGCAGAAGAATTGATTCAAACATGGATAAAAGCAAGATTATATTGTCAATCCTGAAGATGAGGAATTGTCAAATTTCACTTATATTTGTTTAAACTTTTACATTGCAGGTTCCAACTTGCCAGATGATATCATTTCATTAACTAGAAAGCTCACCCTTGAGATGAAGTTTCCAAACGCTGCCAAGAAAAGTTTCTTTGAAGGTTTCTACTCTATTGTTGACAAAGGTTTGTATTTGTTGTCTTTTAACACCATGCAGGGCCAATTCTTATGAAACTAATTAACTTTCTGCACATATGCAGTGTTGTATAGCATTGCCATGATGTTAAGTCTTGGACTCTATTACTGCTCAAGTCTAGACTCTACATGTTTTGTATCCACAGGCCTGGTACAGCGATCATTATTCATATAATTTTTTGTCCTCTTTAAATGAAATCCGATGTTGGCCATCAAACAGGCTTGGGTTGACATATGCTGAGGAGATGCTAAAAATATACCTTCTTGTTTCAGTTCCTTGTTGTTTTTGTTGTTGAAGTGATTAATATAAATTGAACAGTTGATTATTTCTACAAATGGTTTGTCCCACATACCTTTTCTGCCTGCCACGATAATCATTTCCTTTTTCTGTTACATTTACATTTCTTTCTTTCTTTCTTTCTTTCTTTTTCGTATTCACCTGACCCGAATCCTTTGTTACTTCCCTTCCCTTGTCTTGTTTTCTCTTTCCCTGCTTTCTCTTCCCATTCCATGTCATTCCTTGCCTTGTTTCTCTTTTCATTGCCTTGATTTACCTCTCTTGCATTGCCTCCCCTTCGTTTCCCTTCCATTTCTTTCCCTTCTTATACATGGTTATCTCTTGCATTGCCTCCCCTTCGTTTCCCTTCCATTTCTTTCCCTTCTTATACATGGTTATCTCTTGCATTGCCTCCCCTTCGTTTCCCTTCCATTTCTTTCCCTTCTTATACATGGTTATCTCTTGCATTGCCTCCCCTTCGTTTCCCTTCCATTTCTTTCCCTTCTTATACATGGTTATCTCTTGCATTGCCTCCCCTTCGTTTCCCTTCCATTTCTTTCCCTTCTTATACATGGTTATCTCTTGCATTGCCTCCCCTTCGTTTCCCTTCCATTTCTTTCCCTTCTTATACATGGTTATCTCTTGCATTGCCTCCCCTTCGTTTCCCTTCCATTTCTTTCCCTTCTTATACATGGTTATCTCTTGCATTGCCTCCCCTTCGTTTCCCTTCCATTTCTTTCCCTTCTTATACATGGTTATCTCTTGCATTGCCTCCCCTTCGTTTCCCTTCCATTTCTTTCCCTTCTTATACATGGTTATCTCTTGCATTGCCTCCCCTTCGTTTCCCTTCCATTTCTTTCCCTTCTTATACATGGTTATCTCTTGCATTGCCTCCCCTTCGTTTCCCTTCCATTTCTTTCCCTTCTTATACATGGTTATCTCTTGCATTGCCTCCCCTTCGTTTCCCTTCCATTTCTTTCCCTTCTTATACATGGTTATCTCTTGCATTGCCTCCCCTTCGTTTCCCTTCCATTTCTTTCCCTTCTTATACATGTTTCTCTCCTTTCCCTCTTTCATTTCCTTTCATTTCATAATGAATTATACACTTAACTTCTTTCACTATTTAATGCTAGGTTTCCCTTATATATTGTTAAAAATATACTACCGACATAAAATAAGGGAACGACTGATGTGAATGTAACTATCGTTGACATGCACTGTTACAATACAGTGGCGTTGCATCTAAACGCTTCATCTGATCAAAATGAAATTTCACAGCATGCATGAACAGCATGTGATGCACGTGTACACAGAAGATCACGTGTATGTGCTTATCGTGGAACTCACAATCACCAATGCAAGTGAGGTAATCACATGCGTGAAATGGTCCAAAGACAATACCTTAATGAAGAGACGAAATGGCGAATTGTCGGTACGATAGAGGGAGGTACGTCAATATGCCAAGTTGCCCGAATGTTTGGTAAATCAAAAAGTGTAATTTCTTGAGTGTGGGATAAGTACCGTCAAACTGGCGGGGTTGCAACGAGACCTGGGCGTGGCAGGCCTAAAAAGACGACACCTCGACAAAATCGTACCATAACATTAATTGCTCTACGCAATAGATTCAAATCAGCTGCTGCTTTCAACAGTGAATTCCGTACAATAACAGGAAGGCGAATTTCAACATCGACCGTCAAGAACAGACTCTACAAAGCCCGCCTGAAAGCGAGGCGTCCTCTGAAGGGTGTGACCCTAACAGCTCACCATAGGCGGCAACGATTATGGTGGGCAAGGCAACACCAGGGATGGACTGTGCGACAATGGCGTTACACCATGTTTACAGACGAATCGAGGTTCTGCCTCAGATTCACAGATGGCAGAAAACGTTATTGGCGATGTAGCGGCGAGAGATATGCCCGGGCTACAAATCTAGACCATGATCGGTATGGGGGTGGTAGTGTCATGGTGTGTGAAGGGATCACACATGACAGGCGAACAGATTTGATTATTGTTAATGGAAATATGACTGGCCAGAGATATCTGGACCAAATTTTGCGTCCTGTCGTTGTTCCAGTGGCGAGAAATATTGGCAGAAATTTAGAATTTCAAGACGACAATGCCAGACCACATCACGCTCAGATAGTCACCGATTACCTACGACAACAAGGCATACCGACAATCGACTAGCCCGCTAAGTCCCCCGATATGTCCCCTATAGAGCACCTGTGGGATGTTCTCGGGCGGAGAGTGTACGCCAGGGACCCAGCACCCGCCAAAGTGGCCCAGCTTGCGGTAGCCCTTCAGAATGAATGGCGGGCAATACCCAGAGCAACCATACGTACATTAATCAACAGTATGCCATCAAGGTGTCGAGCATGCATCGCCCAAAATGGTGGACACACCAGATATTGATATACACGCCCCAAATTGGTTTTCCAGACATTAATCGAAATAAAACATTCACTATCATTTCACCCGTTTCCTTATTTTGTGTCGGTAGTATAAGTAGGGGATATTCCATTTCAAATATCAATAATTATAGAATGAAATGAGATATAAAACTCAAAATAAGTGCACAATGTGTGTTAATGTTCCCACTCAAAGAGCATGAAAACATGCTCCCGATTGTTTTGATCACGAAGCATGTGACGTGACGTTGCACAGGCGAAGGGTGTGCTTTGATATTGAACACTTAGTTTGTGTGTATGTTGTGTACACACTGTGGTAATATTCTTTCTTGTTTGTTACTGGAACACTAAATCATAACCTTGCTGTCACATTCTTTACAGCATTGTGTAACTTTTCAACAATGTGATGTCTCCAATGTCAGGAACGTCACAGGGCTGTAGGCATGCTCCAAGTTGGCACCATCCGTAGACTTAATGTGTCACAATCAGTCATTAGCTGATTGTGGGCCAGATATCGACAAACCAGAAATTTGGATGATCATCGCCTTTCAGAATGGCCAAGGGCCACAACTCCGGTTCAGGACTTACACGTTGAGGAATCGAGGTCAATCAGCCAATCAAATTGCAAGAGAACTCCATGTTACAACTGGCGTTACAGTGTCTGGTCAGACTATTCGTAACAGACTGCATATAAGTAATATCCACGCATGTCAACCCTACATTACCCCACATTTGACTGTGAGACACATTGCTGCCAGATGTCCAGTGACCAGTGTACACATCGTAGACATTAGGCTAACAGGCATTGGGCTCGGGCAATGTTTTCAGATGTGTCCAGATTTGCACTAGACTTCCATGATTGATGACAGCATGTCTGGCAACATCCCAATGAATGTTACGCCAATGTCAATATTCGTCCTCATGACCAGTTTGGAGGAGTGTCCGTTATGGTGTGAAGTGGCATTAGCATGACTGCATATTGTTGATGGGAGGCTCACTGGGAAGTACTAATGTGACAACATCCTTGCACTGATCATTGTGCCCTTCGCATGTCAGGCTTGATGCCAGTTTGTTTTTCAGGACAGCACCCATGCTCACTGGAGTCTACTGGTTACTGTGTATCTGCAGCAACAGAACATCACTACACTACCGTGGCAAGCCTTAAGCCCAGACCTTTCACCCATTGAGCACATGTGGGACATCGGACGACGTCTCCAAGAATGTCAACATCATTCAGCCAACTTGGCAGAATTAGATATGTCTCTCCAAGAGGAATGGAACAGGATTCCCCAAAATGTTATTTAATCAGGAGCATGCTACGTCGGATTCGTGCATGCTTAGTAAACATGGGGGTTTTACCCGTTACTAGTGCAAATATTGAAAACGTCAAATTGACAAGCACCACCCCTGTTGCTTATCTGTGTCCCCTCCGGGCCTACATCACTATCCTGATTATAATTTTTAATACCAAACCCTGGTCACATGGGTGCTTGTGTTTTACCATTAATTATTATTGCAATAAAAATGAATATATCTCTTATATTGTGTTATATTTGAATATCCCCTACTTATTTTGAACATTATATTTTGCTTGACTTGTAAATGATTACCATTGTTTGACACTAATAGCTGATTATTATTTTTTGCTCGGGTGTCATTAAACATTGATTGATTGATTCTTTCATTTATTCATTCATTCATTCATTCATGCATTCATTCTTTCTTTCTTTTTTTTTCTTTCTTTTTCATTCTTTCATTATTTCATTCTTTTATTCATTCATTCTTCCATCCATCCATCCATCCATTCATCCATCCATCCATCAACTCATCTAACCCATCCTTCCATCCATCCATCCATCTATCAACTCATCTAACCCATCCTTCCATCCATCCATCCATCCATCCATCCATTGTTACAGAATGCAGCCAGACGTTGGTGATAAACGACACATTGACGCTATCTCTGGACATGGGTGAGGGTCAGTACCCCATCACGGACTGCCGCTGGCTGTTGACCACGGCCGCGGGTCGCACCCTCACCATCAACGTCACCCGACTGGAGCTGGCCCTGGGGGCAGATCGACTCATCATCACCGACGGCGGCTCAATCAATAGTCGTGTCCTCGCACAGATGGTGGATCTGACATCAGGTGGAGCAGGTATGGTGTAATAACATTCTCACACACACACATGATCATGTGCACACACACACACGCATGATCACGTGTGCACACACACACACATGATCACGTGCACACACACACACGCATGATCACGTGCACACATGATCATGTGCACACACATGATCACGTGCACACACACACATGATCACGTGCACACACATGATCACGTGCACACTCACATGATCACGTGCACACACACGCACGATCACGTGCACACAGGCATGATCGCGTGCACACACACACACACATGATCGCATGCACACACACACATGATCGCGTGCACACGCATGATCGCACACACACATGATCATGTGCACACACGCATGATCACGTGCACACACACACATGATCATGTGCACACACATGCATGATCATGTACACACACACACACAGGCATGATCACGTGCACACAGCCATGATCACGTGCACACACACACATACACAGGCATGATCATGTGCACACACACACACACACATGCATGATCACATGCACACACACACACACACAGGCATGATCACGTGCACACAGCCATGATCACGTGCACACACACACACACACAGCCATGATCACGTGCACACACACACACAGGCATGATCACGTGCACACAGCCATGATCATGTGCACACACACATGCATGCATGATCACGTGCACACACACACACACAGGCATGATCACGTGCACACACACACACAGGCACGATCACATGCACACAGGCATGATCGCGTGCACACACATGATCACATGCACACACACACACATGATCGCGTGCACACGCACACGCATGATCACACACGCACACACATGATCACGTGCACACACACACAGGCATGATCACGTGCACACACACACACATGCATGATCACGTGCACACACACACACAGCCATGATCACGTGCGCACACACACACAGGCATGATCACGTGCGCACACACACACACACAGGCATGATCACGTGCACACACATGCATGATCACGTGCACACACACACAGCAGTGTTCGAGATTAACGGTATCCCAGTATCCCGGAGATACCAGAATTTAATTTTGGATACCAGACTTCAAGAACCCAGTATCCCACCGGGATACCATATAAGGTTCTTGGGTTTTTTAATCCTGCATTTATTTTTTGCTGAAACAGTGAAAGTCGTCATTTACTGGTGAAGTTAAGTAACAGTATTTTTGAGCTCTTACTCAGTCTAATGCTATGCCGTAACAATATCTCCCCCAACTCGTACTCAGTATAATGCTGGGAATAGATAAATCGCTATTGTTCTTGTTGGATGTTTCCTCCCTTCAAATTTTATTTGAGATATTGATCGATTCCACATCTGCAGAAAATTGATACAGGTAGGTTTATCGTTAGTAATGCCAGAAACACTTATTAATTACTGCTAAATATTAATTTATGTCAATATTACGCAAAAATAGATGCAGCAAATATTTTTGCCAATTCCGTTTGATTGCGAATTTCACGAATTCTGCGATTTTGATTGCAGTGTAGCAATAGATTGGGAACGAGAACGGTGTCGTCCAAATTTGTTATGATGTTATTTATGAATTTCATTTAAGTGGGATACTAAATTCTCAGGTGGGATACCAGATTTTGAATTGTTAGTATCCAACTGGGATACTGCCCAAAACTTTTAATCTCGAACACTGCACAGGCATGATCACGTGCACACACACACACACACAGGCATGATCAAGTGCACACACACACACAGGCATGATCACGTGCACACACACACACAGGCATGATCACGTGCACACACACACTCACAGGCATGATCACGTGCACACACACACACACACACACACACACACAGGCATGATCATGTGCACACACACACATGCATGATCATGTGCACACACACACACACACACACACAGGCATGATCACGTGCACACACACACAGGCATGATCACGTGCACACACACACACATGATCATGTGCACACATGATCACGTGCACACACACACATGATCATGTGCACACACACATGATCACGTGCACACACACACACATGATCACGTGCACACTCACATGATCACGTGGACACACACGCACGATCACGTGCATACACACACACAGGCATGATCACGTGCACACACACACACACACAGGCATGATCACTTGCACACACACAGGCATGATCACGTGCACACACACACACACAGGCATGATCATGAGGTTAACTGGAGGTTTTCTCTATGTTAATTCATGTTGTGAGGGTAAAATGGAGGGTTTTCTCTGTTAATTCATGTGAGGTTAACTGGATGGTTTTCTATTTGTTAATTCATGTTGTGAGGGTAAACTGGAGGTTTTCTCTGTTAATTCATGTGAGGTTAACTGGAGGGTTTTCTCTATGTTAATTCATATTGTGAGGGTAAACTGGAGGTTTTCTCTGTTAATTCATGTTGTAAGGTTAACTGGAGGGTTTTCTCTATGTTAATTCATGTTGTGAGGGTAAACTGGAGGTTTTCTCTATGTTAATTCATGTTGTGAGGATAAACTGGAGGTTTTCTGTTAATTCATGTTTTGAGGGTAAACTGGAGGGTTTTCTCTGTTAATTCATGTTGTAAGGGTAAACTGGAGGGTTTCTCTGTGTTAATTCATGTTGTGAGGGTAAACTGGAGGGTGTCTCTGTGTTAATTCATGTTGTGAGAGTAAACGAGGGTTTCTCTGTTAATTCATGTTGTGAGGGTAAACTGGAGGGTTTCTCTGTGTTAATTCATGTTGTGAGGGTAAACTGGAGGGTTTCTCTGTGTTAATTAATGTGAGGGTAAACTGGAGGGTTTCTCTGTGTTAATTCATGTTGTGAGGGTAAACTGGAGGTTTTCTTGTTTTCAGGTGACCTTGTGATAAGCAGCGGACAGTCTGTGATGGTCCGACTTGTAATGGGAGCGATGCCTCAACCAAGACACATCAGAGTGACTGTCAAATCTACAGGTACGTTTCCATAGAGACTCCTCAGATCTACAGGTACTTTTCCATAGAAACTTGTCAAATTTACAGGTATGTTTCTGTAGAAACACGTCAAATCTACAGGTACATTTCCATAAAAATTCATCAAATCAACAGGTACATTTCCATAGAAACTCATGAAATATACAGGTACGTTTGCGTAGAAACTCATCAAATCAACATGTATGTTTCCATAGGAACTCGTCACTGACCTTTTTAATGCAGCATTTGTGTGGATATATGGATATATGGATGGATGGATGGATGATTGGTGGGTGGGTGGGTGGGTGGGTGGGTTGGATGGGTTGGATGGTTGATGTTATGGACTGATGGATGGCACCCCACCATCCCCAAGCTCCACAGCGCTGACTCTCCTTTTTGTTTTTTTTACAGTTGATGGTTCTCATCTGTACACCAATGGAACTGTTTCTCTGAAGACGCAGAAAACCAACAGAACGTCCTCTAAGTTTTACTACCAGTTCTCCTCACCTGCCGGGCTTCAGGTAGGACAACTCAGCCTTTGTAGTGTATTGACCTCCTATGTACACACTGAGACATCATGTACATGTACAGGTTTTTAACACATGGAGGCTCACATTGTGATAAAAGCACCAAACTTGGTACATTGGTGAGATGATAGGTGCTAGATGAAACATAGATGCTAAATTAAATAAGACAGAAGTTTTTTTACAAGTCTTCTTTGGAAAAACTCCCTCTGTATAAGTAGTCATTGGCTGCAGTAGAAACTCATCCTCTGTAGTTCTTTATTTCAATGAACAGTTGAGGGTGAGCAATTACTCAGCCTTTGTAGTTCATTTGTCTTGGTTGGTTTCTCTATCAGAGAGAACTGCTCCAGATCAAGTAGTTCTGTGGTACATATCTTCAGTTTGGGAGATTAGTCAGTAATTCACCTGAGGAAACTCGGCCTACAATTTTCAGATAAGCAGAGCAGTTTCACCAATTAAACGTGATCAGCTGTGGACCCACAGGTGTTACACCAACCACATGCAGGTGTTAATGGAACAATTAGGTCATACCTATGTGTTGAAAAGATGTATATATGGACCACCTACACATACTGACAGTTTAACAAATGAAAAACACATAATTCTAGAATTGGTAAAAAAAAACCAAATCATGATTATTTCTGCTAACTGGGGGCAGCCATTTCTTTTTCAATATTTAAGAACATATTATTTATTTATTTATTTATTTATAGGGGATGGTTTAACAAACAAGTACAAACAAACAAAACCCCACATGTGTTATTTTTTGGTGGGACTACCTTGCAGTCCCTCCCTGCTCACCCCATCTGGTTACCTGTAGGGATGCTTCAACACTAAGTCTGAGAGGGACTCGTGGCTTCTGCACAATAAAAACAATCATAATAATAATTATAAATATTTAATAAATAAATGTTTTATTTGTTGATACAATGAGGACACAAAAGACAATAAATAATCATAGTGAATATACAAACAGAATTGATATATACATTCTGGTGAACCCATATACTTGTCGTCATCTGCGTACTAACACCGTGGTTATAACACATTCCATTTTTCAGTTGACATGTAACAAAAACTGCTGTTAAATCACATCATTTGTTTGTGGAGAACTCACAATTGTAATCTACTTACTAACACCGTGGTTATAACACATTCCATTTTTCATTTTACAAGTAGCGAACACTGCACTGAAATCACATCATCCGTTTTTGGAGAACTCATGTTTTTTGGTACCTTCTAATGAATATCCTGGTTACCAGATGTATTTTCGTGCACACTCGTCAGCGAAGTCTGAGGGGTGTGAAACATGGCACCCCTCATCTGAATGAAGCACAGTTCCCATCAAACACTGATTAGTATGAAGGGAGCAACGTTTCGCTCCTCGATAGTTTGAGAAGTGACAAACATTATACACGTGGTTTGTTTTGTTTAACAACACCACTATTGGACGTTGGTGCTGCTCAAGTCTTTAAAGAATACACTCTACATTTTTCCATAAGCAGCAAGGAATCTTTTATAGGCACTTTTCAAAAGACATGTCTTTCAAGAATGAAAGTCCATAATGAGTTCTCATCTTTGAGTTACAAGTAAAAAACACTGCTGTAAAATTACATCAACTGATTCTGGAGAAGTCACCTGTTTGTTGTCTACCGGCGACCACCCTGATTACAACACCTATTCAGTTCTGTATACAGTCTACTGGCGACCACCCTGATTACAACACCTATTCAGTTCTGTATACAGCTAGTGAAGATGGCTATAAACTGACATCAGTCAACCATTTCTGGTGAACTCGCAGGTTTGTACCATGGCCAACCTGTTGATTCTCCGCACCCTATCAACAATGGAGTCCAGTTCTGGGTGTGTGTCATTGTAAGGCTCCATCTGATTGGCTGATTCACCACTGAGCTGCATGCTAGCCATGATCTGATTGGCCACCTGTAGAATCTCGGCCCACTTGTCTTCCTGGTAGTGTTTGAACATCTGTCGGACATTCTCTGCTGTCGTTTTGCGATGCATCATCTTGATGGCCTGGTTCGTCTTCTTCATCTGAACCAACTTCTGCAGGCGCCCATTGTTTTCTATGATATACTGGTCTACAAAGAAAAGAAATGTATGTTTAGTGACACTGCAGCACATAGTGTGATAACAGGCAAATTGTCTAATCACAGGTTGTTAGGAAAACAATAGTTGTTTAATAATACTGCAGCATATTTGAAACTAGGCTTTATTGTGTCTGACTTATGGTTATTTTCAGAGAGAAAGAGAGAGAGAGAGGGGGGGGGGGTATGTGCAGATACTGTGAGAGGGAGAGGGAGGGAGAGAGGAGAGGGAGGGGGAGAGAGAGGGATGGAGGTGGAGAGAGAGAGAAAGGGGTGGGGAGGGAGGGGGAGAGAGAGAGAAAGGGATGTGCAGATACTGTGAGAGGGAGAGGAGAGGGAGGGAGAGAGAGGAGGGGGAGAGAGAGGGATGGAGGTGGAGAGAGAGAGAGAGAGAGAGAGAGAGAGAGAGGGGTGGACGGAGAGAGAAAGATAGAGGAGAGACTGACTGATTGACTAAGGAATCTTTGTTTAGTGTCATTAGTAAGCAGAGAGTTAAACAAAATGTTGACACTGTGACTTTCAACTTAGAATTGTTAATAGAAGTGAGTGAACTTACCGAGCTGAATGATTTGTGTCACGGTCCTGTCGTGAGTCTTCAACAGAGCTCTCAGCTGCTTCATCACTTGTACCGTGTCCATGTCAATGATTACGCACCCAGACAGTCACGTGACTACTGTACTACAGACTGAGTCTATAGAACTGCTCTTGTTAGAAGAATCCCACACACAGACGATTATTACAAACTGTTATATCGACTGACCATCAGGAACTCGAGTACAAACTGAGTTTGTAAGAATACAGTACATCTGTGTTATATATACATCTATATTCCTCATGCAGACTTCTACACTGTAACTGTGGCCACTACCATGTTACCTGGTATCATGGTAACAGACAGTATTAATGGGCGTGGATACTAATCTACAGTTAGCTGTGGCCACTACCATGTTACCTGGTATCATGGTAACAGACAGTATTAATGGGCGTGGATACTAATCTACAGTTAGCTGTGCTCTGCTTCCAGTACATGGATTACTTGTAATTAGTGGTTTAATTCACGGTTCCCTGTTCACTAATTAGTGGGGATGTGTTTGTTGCATATGCCTCTCATTTACAATGAACTGCCTGCCCGAGATAAACATTTTCAAAAGACTGGTTTTATGTTATACTCAGTTAATTAAAAGTTTAGCAACCACACTGTTATTTAGAAACATACAAATGTGGTATTTATACAGTTAATTAATTGGCCTCTGTTGGGTACCTACAGATTAGACCGTTAATCGTATGTGTGGTGGGTGTCGAATTCCCACCCAGGCACCGGCTCCCACTCAGAGCACAGGAAAGCACATATGGCGTTTGACCAGTTGTCGTGGACTGGCTGGAACGAGAAAAACCCAATCAGTTGAATGGATGCACCAAGGTGGTTCATATTAAAAATGTATTACGCTGCCCTTCACACTCAACTGGAAAGTTTTAGGATAGTGACAAACTGATCACCTTATGATAAAATGTTTAATACATTTTTAATATGAACCACCTTGGTGCATCCATTCAACTGGTTTTTTTCTTGTTCCAACCAACCAGTGCACCACAACTGGTCGTGGTATGTGCTTTGCTGTCTGTCTGTTTATGCCAGAGGGTAAAATGGATATGGTGCATACCCAATTTTTTCTCTCCAAATTTCATTTTTTAAGTTGACCTTTTAACCAAATTAATTACTCTATATACATTACTATATGATTTTCTTAACTCTATCCCTAACACATTTTCTTTCTCGGGGAGGCCTGTCATATCCCCAATCGACTGTGGTTGCATTCAGCACACACATTGTAAATATTCAATTTCATAGCGTCATACCCAAATGTTTTTTTCTGGCAGAAACACAGAACAGAACTTTAAAATGCTCAGGCCGTTACACAACGGCATACAGGAACAGGACATGGTTTAACATGTACATTCAGAGCAAGCTGTTGTAGCACACGCCGATCATGAGCACGAGTACCGGCCTCGGCCGGCTCCCCTGTCCATGACAGGAAAGGTGGGGCAGGTAGGAGGAAGGACCACCTGCGCTGACTGGCGCAAGGGAGTGCTAGCCACCCGGTTGATCGGTAGCAGGCGGAGGGTATGGTGGTGCTATGGAATTTGGAATTTGGATGATAGTCCAAAATATGCCAAAGGGAATGAGTGTGCATTTTAGATGAAGGAAATTTGGCACATTTTTTAACGGTTGTTCTAAAAATTAAATAAGAGAGCTATGTGTAGGTTTGGAATTAATGAGTCAAGAGTAGCTCGTTAATTAGACCTCGTCAACGGCATATGAGGAAAAATTATATATAAACTGTAGTGACAAGATAGGGTTTACAGGAGACAGTAGAACAATGGTATTAATACAAATGCATTACAGTAATAGAGACAATAGTATAATACAAATACAATAGAATAATAAAGGCAATAATAAAATACAATTAGAATAAAGTAATGTAATGTCACATTATTGTAATTACTACCAAAATGTGCTAATCAGACGCACGCACATATATATGTATACTTGGGTAGTGATAAACATTGTAAATAATTATAGGCCAGTGTTCTTTTAGGGTTTACTGCATTTATCAACAATTTATTTTATTAATTTACATAATTTCTTGAGAACACCTATTTTGCTATTCGTCATTAGTTGTTTAAATTTCGACATACTTGGTTTATTATAATAATATGGCTTAAGCAAATGTTTACAGGAGTTAGTGAAATAAGTACATTTTGTTTGAAACTTCTGTGAGATTGCTCACCTAGCCCCACTTCAGGGGAGGATCTTCAGCTCGCTTAGCCCCACTTCAGGGGAGGATCTTCAGCTCGCTTAGCCCCACTTCAGGGACGATCTTCAGCTCGCTTAGCCCCACTTCAGGGACGATCTTCAGCTCGCTTAGCCCCACTTCAGGGACGATCTTCAGCTCGCTTAGCCCCACTTCAGGGGAGGATCTTCAGCTCACCTAGCCCCACTTCAGGGGAGGATCTTCAGCTCGCTTAGCCCCACTTCAGGGGAGGATCTTCAGCTCGCTTAGCCCCACTTCAGGGACGATCTTCAGCTCGCTTAGCCCCACTTCAGGGACGATCTTCAGCTCGCTTAGCCCCACTTCAGGGGAGGATCTTCAGCTCGCTTAGCCCCACTTCAGGGACGATCTTCAGCTCGCTTAGCCCCACTTCAGGGGACGATCTTCAGCTCGCTTAGCCCCACTTCAGGGACGATCTTCAGCTCGCTTAGCCCCACTTCAGGGGAGGATCTTCAGCTCGCTTAGCCCCACTTCAGGGAGGATCTTCAGCTCGTCTAACTGCACTTCAGTGGATGCTTATGGCAAGGTTTAATGGCTTCATGTAAACATGGGGAGGTGTAATTGTAAAGCTACTACAGTAACTTCTCTCTCACTAATGTAATCGAGATGTTTGCCCAGGGCTGCGGGCGGGAAACTTAAATCAATATGTAAGCACAAAAATAAAAACCAAACCAAACATTTATGTTTTAGTGTCCTCCAAGCAATGCAGTAGTTAAGCTAAACTAAAATGTGTGCAGATTAAAGGGAAGGCGAGAAAATACTTGGACGTGTATATGCGGCATGTAAATATATGGAGACATAGTTTGAAACCTAAGTAATTATGGGATATTAAATGAGCTCCAGTTTTGTATTTGTGTCCCGAGTGAAATAATTTTCAATTGTCACAAGTTTTAGCGAGTGACAATGACAATTATTTCATGAGGGACATAAAAATTATACAAAATGGTAGCAAGTTTACTATCTTATTTATTACCCATAATCAATCTTAATTTACATCACTCAACTCATTTGGTTGACGTTCCTGTAAGGTTGCAGTGCACTGATCGATGATGTCGCAAAGTGTTACGTTCCACTTGTGGGATGCATCACTTTGATATGTACCAAGATATTTGAACCATATGGGTACGAATGTCTTTGCAATATACAGTGTGTACATGTAAGTAGCTTTCTGTCTACTTTTAAATAATTCTGAGATATAGCCAAAAAACAACATGTCTGTATTATAATGTAATTATTAACCAGTGCTTTTAAATGACTAAAGGTCACGGTAAAAAAAGTTGTTCAAATTGTTTATTTGAAATAAATAATGGTGGTCACACAATTTACAGAGCACCAACATTGTAAACTGATCCCGTGAGATTCTACTTTATATAGAATACAAATGTATAGTCATCCCATATTGTAAAATACATGTAAGGAATCAAGCCTTTTGATCAGCTGATTACAAGTGGTTCATTCTACGATATACCACTTCCGAAAGTCAATGTATCTACTGTAGCGTTGTTTACGTGTATTCATACGCGGTGAAGTGTCACTGTTTGTAAATATGGATGACGTACATGTAGAAGAAACCTGGTGGTCACACAATTTACAGAGCACCAACATTGTAAACTGATCCCGTGAGATTCTACTTTATGTAGAATATGAATGTGAAGTCATCCCACAGAGAACGTCTTTTTTCATACTATGAAATTTACTACAAGTTATGTATTTGTGAAGTGATTGTTTTCTAAATTGCACACAAATATAGTTGTTGTTTTTTGTATTTGCAAAACACTTTTACTTTTCTTCTTACGTCAGGGCAGGACATAGCTCAGTGGTAAAGCGCTCGCTTGATGCACGGTCGGTCTGGGATCGATCCCCGTCGGTGGGCCCATTGACTTATTTCTTGTTCCAGTCAGGGCACCACAACTGGTATATCAAAGGCTGTGTATGTGCTATCATGTCTGTGGAATGGTGCATATAAAAGATCCCTTGCTGCTAATCAAAAAGAATAGCCCCTGAAGTAGCAACAGCGGGTTTCCTCTCTCAATATCTACATGATCCTTAATCATATGTCCGACACCATATAACTGTTAATAAAATGTGTTGAGTGTGTCGTTAAATAAAACATTTCCTTGCTTCCTTCTTATGTCAAATCAAACTGAAATTATTTACAAAAAAACTATTTTGTAGGTGGATGGAATGGACTATAGATATAAACTAAATTTTTGAACATATTTGTTTTGTTTTGTTTACGACAGGCTCAGGTGGTGCTTGATGCGTTTTCCAACCAGACTCTGCTGTACCCGACTGCTAGCATCTCGTTCTACGATGGTCTGCAGCTGGCCAGTCCGCTTCTCGTGAAGTTCGTGTATGTATGAACACCCTCACGAGTCTGCATGTGGCATCTTAGTGTTGTTCCAGTCAACACAGAGTTTTCTTTAGTTTTTACTTGACACTAGTGCAATTAACAAAGGAAAATCTGAAATTTTGGTTTCATCGAAAATGTTGTTTTAAATTTTAATTTTTGTATTTTTTGTATCATGTGATGGATTGTTTGCATAGTTTTCTTACTTGTGGATGAAGATTGTTCTTCAACGCATTACATAATATGTAAATAAGAGTATTCCCATAACATATATATATAAATAAGAGTATTCCCATTACATAATATGTAAATAAGAGTATTCCCATAACATATATATATATAAATAAGAGTATTCCCATAACATATATATATATAAATAAGAGTATTCCCATTACATAATATATATAAATAAGAGTATTCCCATAACATATATATATATAAATAAGAGTATTCCCATTACATAATATATATAAATAAGAGTATTCCCATTACATAATATATATAAATAAGAGTATTCCCATTACATAATATATATAAATAAGAGTATTCCCATAACATATATATATATAAATAAGAGTATTCCCATAACATATATATATAAATAAGAGTATTCCCATAACATATATATAAATAAGAGTATTCCCATATATATATATAAATAAGAGTATTCCCATAACATATATATATATAAATAAGAGTATTCCCATAACATATATATATATATATATAAGAGTATTCCCATAACATATATATATAAATAAGAGTATTCCCATAACATATATATATATATATAAATAAGAGTATTCCCATAACATATATATATATAAATAAGAGTATTCCCATAACATATATATATATAAATAAGAGTATTCCCATAACATATATATATATAAATAAGAGTATTCCCATAACATATATATATAAATAAGAGTATTCCCATAACATATATATATATATATAAATAAGAGTATTCCCATAACATATATATATATAAATAAGAGTATTCCCATAACATATATATATATAAATAAGAGTATTCCCATAACATATATATATATAAATAAGAGTATTCCCATAACATATATATATAAATAAGAGTATTCCCATAACATATATATATATATATAAATAAGAGTATTCCCATAACATATATATATATATATAAATAAGAGTATTCCCATTATATATATATATAAATAAGAGTATTCCCATAACATATATATATAAATAAGAGTATTCCCATAACATATATATATATATATATATAAATGAGAGTATTCCCATAACATATATATATAAATAAGAGTATTCCCATAACATATATATATATATATAAATAAGAGTATTCCCATAACATATATATATATATAAATAAGAGTATTCCCATTACATATATATATAAATAAGAGTATTCCCATAACATATATATATATAAATAAGAGTATTCCCATAACATATATATAAATAAGAGTATTCCCATAACATATATATATATAAATAAGAGTATTCCCATAACATATATATATATAAATAAGAGTATTCCCATAACATATATATATATATATATATAAATAAGAGTATTCCCATAACATATATATATAAATAAGAGTATTCCCATAACATATATATATATAAATAAGAGTATTCCCATAACATATATATATATATATATATAAATGAGAGTATTCCCATAACATATATATATAAATAAGAGTATTCCCATAACATATATATATATATATATATATATAAATAAGAGTATTCCCATAACATATATATATATATATAAATAAGAGTATTCCCATTATATATATATATAAATAAGAGTATTCCCATAACATATATATATAAATGAGAGTATTCCCATAACATATATATATAAATAAGAGTATTCCCATAACATATATATATATATATAAATAAGAGTATTCCCATAACATATATATATATATATAAATAAGAGTATTCCCATTACATATATATATATATAAATAAGAGTATTCCCATAACATATATATATAAATGAGAGTATTCCCATAACATATATATATAAATAAGAGTATTCCCATAACATATATATATATATATATAAATAAGAGTATTCCCATAACATATATATATATATATAAATAAGAGTATTCCCATTACATATATATATAAATAAGAGTATTCCCATAACATATATATATATAAATAAGAGTATTCCCATAACATATATATATATATATATATAAATAAGAGTATTCCCATAACATATATATATAAATAAGAGTATTCCCATAACATATATATATATAAATAAGAGTATTCCCATAACATATATATATATATATATATATATAAATGAGAGTATTCCCATAACATATATATATAAATAAGAGTATTCCCATAACATATATATATATATATATATATAAATAAGAGTATTCCCATAACATATATATATATATATAAATAAGAGTATTCCCATTATATATATATAAATAAGAGTATTCCCATAACATATATATATAAATGAGAGTATTCCCATAACATATATATATAAATAAGAGTATTCCCATAACATATATATATATATATATAAATAAGAGTATTCCCATAACATATATATATATATATAAATAAGAGTATTCCCATTACATATATATATAAATAAGAGTATTCCCATAACATATATATATAAATGAGAGTATTCCCATAACATATATATATAAATAAGAGTATTCCCATAACATATATATATATATATATAAATAAGAGTATTCCCATAACATATATATATATATATATAAATAAGAGTATTCCCATTACATATATATATAAATAAGAGTATTCCCATAACATATATATATATAAATAAGAGTATTCCCATAACATATATATATATATATATAAATAAGAGTATTCCCATAACATATATATATAAATAAGAGTATTCCCATAACATATATATATATAAATAAGAGTATTCCCATAACATATATATATATATATATAAATGAGAGTATTCCCATAACATATATATATAAATAAGAGTATTCCCATAACATATATATATATATATATATAAATAAGAGTATTCCCATAACATATATATATATATATAAATAAGAGTATTCCCATTATATATATATATAAATAAGAGTATTCCCATAACATATATATATAAATGAGAGTATTCCCATAACATATATATATAAATAAGAGTATTCCCATAACATATATATATATATATATAAATAAGAGTATTCCCATAACATATATATATATATATATAAATAAGAGTATTCCCATTACATATATATATAAATAAGAGTATTCCCATAACATATATATATATAAATAAGAGTATTCCCATTACATAATATATATAAATAAGAGTATTCCCATTATATATATATATAAATAAGAGTATTCCCATAACATATATATATATATATAAATAAGAGTATTCCCATTACATAATATATATAAATAAGAGTATTCCCATAACATATATATATATAAATAAGAGTATTCCCATAACATATATATATATAAATAAGAGTATTCCCATAACATATATATATATAAATAAGAGTATTCCCATAACATATATATATATAAATAAGAGTATTCCCATTACATAATATATATAAATAAGAGTATTCCCATTATATATATATATAAATAAGAGTATTCCCATAACATATATATATATAAATAAGAGTATTCCCATTACATAATATATATATAAATAAGAGTATTCTCATAACATATATATATATATATAAATAAGAGTATTCCCATTACATAATATATATATAAATAAGAGTATTCCCATAACATATATATATATAAATAAGAGTATTCCCATAACATATATATATATATAAATAAGAGTATTCCCATTACATAATATATAAATAAGAGTATTCCCATTACATAATATATATAAATAAGAGTATTCCCATAACATATATATATAAATAAGAGTATTCCCATTACATATATATATATATAAATAAGAGTATTCCCATTACATATATATAAATAAGAGTATTCCCATAACATATATATATATAAATAAGAGAGTTCCCATAACATATATATATATAAATAAGAGTATTCCCATTACATAATATATATAAATAAGAGTATTCCCATAACATATATATATAAATAAGAGTATTCCCATTACATATATATATATAAATAAGAGTATTCCCATTACATATATATAAATAAGAGTATTCCCATAACATATATATATAAATAAGAGTATTCCCATAACATATATATATATATATATATAAATAAGAGTATTCCCATAACATATATATATATAAATATATAAATGAGAGTATTCCCATAACATATATATATAAATAAGAGTATTCCCATTACATATATATATATATATAAATAAGAGTATTCCCATAACATATATATATATATAAATAAGAGTATTCCCATTACATATATATATAAATAAGAGTATTCCCATAACATATATATATATAAATAAGAGTATTCCCATAACATATACAGTGGACTCCTGTCTAAACCGGACTCACTTCGTACCGTCGAAATAGTCCGGTTTACATAGAGGACCGGTTTAGACAGAGTTCATCCAGAGTTATGGTTCTTGAATTATCGACAACTCGCGATCAACAATTACATTTGACATTTGAACCCATGGATGGTTGGGAAACACAGTCATACAAGCCATACTTGCAATCGATTATTTCACAGACATAAAAAATATACCTAAAGGGACTTTCCTGAGTTTGCTGCAATTTCTAAGATGTTATCCACTAACAGAGACTTTTTAACGATTGTAATTACATATCAAATATATTTTTCTGTATAAAATATTAGTGGCTGCATATTAAACGTGTTTCTGGTCGTTCTAATATTTGTACTAGGTTAAATTTCGTTTTATTTCCTAAAACATTATTTATTCGTACGGACGAAATTATTTGAATACAAAATCCAGATCTAACGGCCTACCGCAATAAGAGTAAACTTAACACGAGTGCGATTACATTTTATATTTGATCTTGCGACGGTGTCCTAATTACTCAGCAAGTGACGATCATTGTTCAACTAATTAAGCAACCCGTCGGTCAGTCAAATCCCAGTCCGGTGTAGACAGAGGTAATTAATGCATGAACGGTTCTTTCGTTCTTGATTGTTGATCTGGAGTCCGGAGTAGACAGAGTACGGATTAGACAGAGATTCATACCTAAGAGATAAACGGTAGCTGGACGGGGCTGTAGAAATGGACCGGTTTACGCAGAGATCCGGATTACACAGAATCCGGTTTAGACAGAGTCCACTGTATATATAAATAAGAGTATTCCCATAACATATATATATATAAATAAGAGTATTCCCATAACATATATATATAAATAAGAGTATTCCCATAACATATATATATAAATAAGAGTATTCCCATAACATATATATATAAATAAGAATATTCCCATTACATAATATATAAATAAGAGTATTCCCATAACATATATATATAAATAAGAGAGTTCCCATAACATATATATATATAAATAAGAGTATTCCCATAACATATATATATAAATAAGAGTTTTCTGATCACAGAAATGTTTTAGGAAACTTTCATATATATTTGAATGTTTCAAAATTCGAAGTAGTCGATAAAGAAAACAAAAACCCAACACCTAATATTACAGTTGTTTTATTTCTAGCAGTGATTTGTTTTCATGGTTGCATTTTGTTGTGATTTTCAAACTTGACGTTGGTCTCCCAAGCACGTGTTATTGAGAGAGATTCATCTGTTACTTCTTTTGCCAGTGTTTGATTTTATTCTTATTTTTTGGGCGTGTTTCTTTTTAGGATCCCTGATGCGTGGCAGACGAGGTAAAATACAACATGTTGTCTCGCTTGGGACCTATATTGTTCAGTTTTTCTGCTCTTTTCTTTGGTATAATTTAAAAATAAAACTTCAGTATTACTACTGCTTCTTAAGACTGGGGTAATGCAGATTTGGTGATATAAAATGGTGACACGTAATGAAATTAAACGTGCATGTTTTTGCTGGTGTTAAAGTGTTGTTGGTGATGGATGGTGTGGTGCATGGACAGGTTTCTTTGTTATTGGAGATACAGGGTACAGTTGTTACAGATGGTGACTGGGAAAGTTTATGAATATATTTTAATTATTTATTTATTCCAGTAGCATAAGTCATGTATAATGTTATGAGGGTTACAACACATGCATGAATGATACAAAAAGAGTAGTGTCGCTAGTAACATTATAAACTTGGCGAGTAGAATGTTTTGGTCTACTAGCCATATGACTAGTCATAAACTGTGAACATATCAAATCCATCTTATTGATTGATCATGATGTCTAAACATAACTTAACCCTAAGTCAGGACTATATAATGACGATTAAACTGCGTTTATATTATAATTCTACAATGCAAGTTTGTCAAAACAAAATGCGAAATGGGATGAAACGTGTTCAGTTAGCGCGCTTTGGTTACTTGTTAATGACTCCTAGAGGCATATAGCAATTGCTCGCAAATTGACTAAGACACATGCAGTTAAAGTGTCGCATCGTAATCATTTTCGGTTTCGTTTTACAAAACATTTATGGCTCGGTATAGTTTTTAGTACTTTTTTCGCCAAAATTTATTTATATATAAATCTACTGGCAATTTCTTTTATACTTTTTGCATGTTTTTGAATGTTTTGTGTTGATGTGTTGTATGTTTCTGAAATGTTTTAAATACTGGAATCTTCTGATACATTTGTTTACGGACTTGCTGCTGATAGTTCTGCTCAGATATTGTATATATGTATTCAGCATTTCATCAACTTGTTTCATTAACTTGTTTCATTAACTTGTTTCACTGACTTGTTTTATTAACTTGTTTCATGGACTTGTTTCACTGACTTGTTTTATTAACTTGTTTCATGGACTTGTTTCACTGACTTGTTTTATTAACTTGTTTCATGGACTTGTTTCACTGACTTGTTTTATTAACTTGTTTCATGGACTTGTTTTACTGACTTGTTTTATTAACTTGTTTCATGGACTTGTTTTACTGACTTGTTTTATTAACTTGTTTCATGGACTTGTTTCACTGACTTGTTTTATTAACTTGTTTCATGGACTTGTTTTACTGACTTGTTTTATTAACTTGTTTCATGGACTTGTTTCACTGACTTGTTTTATTAACTTGTTTCATGGACTTGTTTCACTGACTTGTTTTATTAACTTGTTTCATGGACTTGTTTTACTGACTTGTTTTATTAACTTGTTTCATGGACTTGTTTCACTGACTTGTTTTATTAACTTGTTTCATGGACTTGTTTCACTGACTTGTTTTATTAACTTGTTTCATGGACTTGTTTCACTGACTTGTTTTATTAACTTGTTTCATGGACTTGTTTTACTGACTTGTTTTATTAACTTGTTTCATGGACTTGTTTTACTGACTTGTTTTATTAACTTGTTTCATGGACTTGTTTCACTGACTTGTTTTATTAACTTGTTTCATGGACTTGTTTCACTGACTTGTTTTATTAACTTGTTTCATGGACTTGTTTTACTGACATGTTTTATTAACTTGTTTCATGGACTTGTTTCACTGACATGTTTTATTAACTTGTTTCATGGACTTGTTTTACTGACTTGTTTTATTAACTTGTTTCATGGACTTGTTTCACTGACTTGTTTTATTAACTTGTTTCATGGACTTGTTTCACTGAGTTGTTTTATTAACTTGTTTCATGGACTTGTTTTACTGACTTGTTTTATTAACTTGTTTCATGGACTTGTTTCACTGACTTGTTTTATTAACTTGTTTCATGGACTTGTTTCACTGACTTGTTTTATTAACTTGTTTCATTAACTTTTTTCAAATGGTATTTTTATTTTCCCTGATATATATTTTCACCTGTTATTCTACAAAAATCAGTTCAGTTTTACCTTACGTTCCTAAAATAAATGTATTTTTATTTTAGAATTCTCTTTAGTGAAGATTTATTTAAGTCTTCACATCATACCTTGTCCCTATTAAGACCTAAGTATATTTTATATAGCAGTGTTATCATTAGCTGCCTTGTTTCCTCTTTTAATCTGATGGTTTCTTGGATTTTAGTCATATTGTAAAATTTATATTATTAGATTTTCATTCCAAAAATACTGACCACTTTTATAAGCTATTTTGAATGCTTACTGACCCATTATCTAACAGTATTCCAGTTTTTATGAACTCCCTGACCTCATAAATGTGGATTTGTAAAACCAAGATCAACTTTATAAGTGGGGCCGGGACACTCGCCTGATGTATAGTCCATCTAGGATCGATCCCCGTCAGTGGATCCATTGTTTACAGTCTTTTATACATTACTTTTTACTTTTGAGTTTTACACTTTATTATTACTGAACTTGTCTGTCGTTTTATATTGCCTCATCTGATATTTTAATATTATTTTCCATAATATTATACATTGGACGTAGCCCAGTGGTAAAGTGTTCGCTTGATGTGCGGTCAGTCTAGGATCAATCCCCGTCGGTGGACCCATTGGGCTATTTCTCATTCCCGCCAGTGCTCCACAACTGGTATAACAAAGGTCGTGGTATGTACTATCCTATCTGTGGGACGGTGCATATAAAAGATCCCTTGCTGCTAATCGAAAAGAGTAGCCCATGAATGGCGACAGCGGGTTTCCTCTCTCAATATGGTTCTTAATCATATGTCCGATGCCATATAACCGTAAATAAAATGTATTGAGTGCGTCGTTGAAATAAAACATTTCATTTCCTTCCCAAAGGAAAGTAGCACTGAAAATTCCCAATTTGTATGCTAAAAATTCTTAATATATATATATATATATATTAATATGTGCTATAACACATTAAGTTAACAGCGGTCTACTGTATCATTCAGTGGCCTAACACAGTATCCCACTTATATATCTTGGTTTACAAGTGAAACAAGTGCAAACTTTGTCCCTTCAAACTGGATTCACCATCGACCTTACTAGGCTGTACATCGGTCTCCATGGTTACTGTATTCAAGTGTTAGCACCATTCCATAATGCACACATTTCTTAGGGCGCACACTGCAACAAATTTAGTTTTAGTCAACTTTCAGATATGTGGGGTATTTTTTTTAATATTACTAAAAGTGGCTAATTCAAACAACAATTTTATTATCCTACTACTAATTAGCAATTGGCTAAATTGGCTGTGAATCCTGTTCGATTTGTAGTCGATCATAGTCACATGTAACACAGAATCCAATCAGTCTGTAGTGCATAAACATGCATTGTATTTTCACATCATTTGTGGTTCAGTCTCTGTGTACAATGTATATCGACACATCACAGCATACATGTAGCACAGCTGAGAATATTTACCATTATTGCTTAACGATGGCTTCCAAACACTGCCAAGACAGTCATTTCGTTCACGCATCAACGAGGCAAATTTAGATTTGTTTTGCCTATTTTTTGTTTACACAATACCTTTAGGACATAATTAAGTTAAATGGTCATGATGGGTTATGCAGAAACAAAATGCAGGGCGTAAAATTTGGCACGCACGATTTTGTCGTTCGTCTGTCAGTTATGCAAAACTAATATCAACATAAATGACCGATTGTTTGTGCAAAAGCTGTAATCGTTCGTTAGAAAATTAAAAAAGACGTGTTTGCAAAAAAACTAAATTCACTGTTTTTGGAAGAAAATAATAAGATAACGGGCTTACATTGCCGATTGCTGATTGTTTTGGCCGATATAGGATTCATATAATTTCGGTACTTTCCATTCAGATCCGGAAGCATTAAACTCAATGCTTCCAGGAAATCCCTGTCTATTATCGTTTCATTCAGATTATTGTTTGGCACCAATAAGTACTCCCCTGTAAAAGAACCGATGGGGTTGTGTGTTGTAATGTAAACGGGCTGCTTTCAAGTTGGTTCTAGCATACATTTAAAAAAAAAAAATGTATTTATGATAGGACATTTGATGGAGAAAAGCTACGAAATTTGTTCATATTGCATTCACGTTTAATTACTGTGATCCATTAAAATTTGCATTTGTATCTGAACTACTGAAGAAAATCGTTCGTGTAAACACTAAAAGCACAGGAACGACATATTGGTTGTCTCAGAAATTTAAATTGTATGCCCTGAAATGGGTTAGTTGAATTTGTTCTTGCATGACCCATAACCAATGGTCAGTTCTCAGAGCCCTATGCTTTATGTTCAATGTAAAAGCTAATGTGCATTCATCATTAAAACAGTTATCTCACATTTGTTAAACATTTATATATTTTTTGTATTTGTGTGTGTGGTTGTTTTTATATACACACATAAATTATTGTGAATTGTGTAATTTCAGAAGCATCACCCCGTTTTGATTGTTAACTGTGTAATTTCAGAAGCATCACCCCGTTCTTTCCCGTGACAGCTTCAGGCAATTCTCTGCTAATGGTGGCAGAAAACTTCAGCAGGAAGCAGAACTTCACAGCCGTCTTTTCATCCATCTTGAAAGGTATTTCACACTCTTTACTTTTTGGGGTGTGCAAGCACTTTCACACCCATAAATTAAATGTGAGGGTTGTGCAATATGCCCCCTGTATTTCAAACAAGCAGGGCTTGACTTAACTGATGTAAAAATCTGTATGCCATTGGAGGCTTGAGAGGTTTTCTTTATTTCAACACGTAATAAAAGTTATAGTGTGACTGGTGAATTTTACTAACTTATTCTGCAATTTATTTTAAATTTTGTTACGGGAGGGAGGAATGTAGCCCAGTAGTAAAGCGCTTGCTTGGTGCGTGGTCGGTCTGGGATCGATCTCCATCGGTGGGCCCGTATGCATTGCACTATTTCTCGTTACAGCCAGTACACCACAATTGATCAATCAAAAGCTGCGGTATGTGCTATCCTGTCTGGGATGGTGCATATAAAAGATCCCTTGCTATTAATGGAAATATTTAGCATGTTTCCTCTAAGATTTATGTCAGAATTACCAAATGTTTGACATCTAAAATCCAATAGCCGATGATTAATAATTCAACGTGCTCAGATGTACAGAAATTGATAATCTAAACAATGAAATCTAATTAATGTCTCATCTCAATTATCTAAAATGACTAGCTAGGCCTAATAGTGAAAAATGCACCTTCGTGTTTAAAAACTGGATTCTTTTACTTTAAGGGATCACTGTTACAAATCTTATTTCTTTTTCCGTTATGTTAAAATCTTTATTAAAATAGTATGTATGTATACATATACTTTAATTGGTCCTACCAGAAGAAATTTCTGCAATTCAGACACAATAAACTCCCTGTCTGAAATATTGTAACAAGTGAATCGAAAGTATATTCATGTAGTCTGGTCAATATTACGTCAGTTTAAGGTTTGACAAAGTACACATGACTGTGGGATGACTTTCACCACATGTACTGCATGCATACTGAATTTCAGATTGTGGAGTCTAGCCTGAAATATACATTAATATAAAGCTGTACATGTATTTGTAATGTATTAATTAAACATTTATCCTGGATGCACATGTTTCTGTTTTAATTTGACAATTTATGGTCATTTGCCTGCCACCAATCAATGACATCACCATGAGAAACATAGAAACTTGTCATCTAGCTTCATTGTCAAATTAATTCTTACTTATTCTTTTTTTTTTTAGGATGCAATGCTATTGGCTCTGGATTCAAGGGAAGCTACTCTCTGGGTTCTGACGTTCCCCCAGGACAACAGTGTCGGTGGACAATACCAGCTCGTCAAAAAGGAGGTACTGTAATGCTGTGAGGTTATAAAGTGTTGGTGTGTAACATGCTGCTTTATCTGTCAGTTTTACCTCTAGGGTTGCAGATCAGTTGACCTGCTAAATGGCCTTTTCCCAATAAAACCAATGCTCCACAACACAAATATCAGACTGGTATGTGCTATCCTGTCTGTGGGAAAGTGCATATTAAAAATCCCTTGCTACTAATGGAAAAGTGCAGCAGGCTGCCTCTGAAGACTGTGGAAAAAGTACCAAATGTTTAACATGTAATAACTGATGATTATTGTTGTATAATTACAAACTTTCCGAATTTATACGATTTACTGTATTCTGATTGGCTGACGTCACTAAAAAACCAAGCGTTATCCTTCCATAAACCTCATAAAAATGACCAAGATCGATTGGAACTATTTTTAGCCCAATGACCCAGTTCGGTGATCGTTTTAAAAATATAACAAGGAAGTGACCTGTTTTCTCGATTAAAAAAATAAGGGAAACTGGATGAGATATTCATATTACAATATATTTTTTATTTGTTTTTATTCTGTTAAAAAAAAACCCCAAAACATCCAATAGTTTGTATACATGTATTCCTACGCTTATTTACAGAACATGGCTGACGGTAAGAACGAAAGAAATTATTTTTGAGTGTTTTAAGGTACACTTCTTGTACTGTTTGTAATTATAAGAATTGTTTCTCATTTTTTAGGAATTTATCGATGTATAAAAGTCACAAATGTAGTATAAAATCGCTTCGCTACGATACGCGATTTTATACCATTTGTGACTTTTATACATCGATAAATTCCTAAAAAATGAGAAACAATTCTTATATATCAATGCTTTCTTGTTAAATGTTTAACATCTAATAACTGATGA